>NC_142013.1:44284055-44435673 GCF_049901735.1 Notechis scutatus
TGGTACCATATAAGTGATACCATTTAGACTTATGTTGCAACAGTGTCCCTGTGGTCATGTAATTAGGATACAGGTGCTTGGCATTCAATTCACAATTATAATGTCTCAGAGTTGCACACTCACATGATTGCCATTTGTGACTTTCTTTGCTGACTTCCTACAAGCAAAGTCAATGGGAAGCCAGCAGAGGACACAAATGGTGAACCACATGACGTCTTTGTTTAACAGTGGCATGGGATTCATTTAACAATAGAAACCAGAAATGCCAGAATTTTTGTTGCATAACTGCGCGGTCACATGATGGTATGCTTTATGACCCTATCCTTTAGTGGCAGGAATTCTAATCCCAATTACTTTTATTGAATGAGGCCTACATGTGTAGCATTTGAGCTTGCTAACAACATTTATTGTTTGAAAAATAACACAAATACAGTTGTATGTATTTTAGCTAGCATTTAATGAATTATTTTTCTCAATGATTATACTGTTTTTTTAGGAAGAGGACCATTTGAACAAACTGAGTAAATATTTATACTTGCCTCAAATCATCAAGTTGAGTGGGAAAGGACTAGTTGCCCATAGGAAGAAAAATTTAAAATGGAAGCTGAATTGTTAATATGGAATGCTGTTTTGATTTGATTTAGGCAAAATTACTTTCTCCAATGACATGAATCTATGAAACAAAATTGCAGTGTTCATATAATTGTGTATATAGTTATGAAATGAACTCCACAAGTTTCGAGATCCCCAAAGGGGATCACCAACCACATGCTGCAGCACTTTCAATGTTTTCTTAGCTTCCAGTTTGGACTAGCTGGTGGCAAAGCAGACAATTCAGCAGCCAGACTGCACAATGAACTTTTCTCCATCCCATAGCTATCTAGCCAAGTAGTGATATCTTAATCTCTAGTCACAGAGGACAGAATGATCTATTGGGGGCAGAAAGAACTGTGAACTTTATGTTCAAATTGCTTGCTTATGCTAAAAGATTGCCAAGCCAAAGCAGAAGAAGACAGGAGTGAGAAAATAAATTAAAGCTTCCTCCCTGTTCTTTTGGAAACTGCCAGCTAGTTCCCTCCTGCTGAAAAATAATGGAAAACTTGATATTATGGCCTAAGGTGAGAGCATGGAATAGCCAAGCAAAACTAGGAGATGGAGCTTAGAAGTTTGACAGTTACCATATTTGATTTCAGTCTTCTGTACATCTTGCAGTGAATATTGGGTTAAGGCAGTGACAGATTAATAGAGAAAGTGAAATCTGGTATTATTTAAATGCCAATGTCAACCTTGTAATTGTATTTTTGAGGTACTAGATGATGATTGTATGTCTATTGGTTGAGTCAATAGTATTTTCATATCAGTTTGATGTGAATATAGTTTGACTGGATACTGTGTTGAATATGCACTGTAAGTTCTGAATTTGGTGGTTCATATCACTATTTCTGTAATAAATAAGTAGCTAAAATATGCCTAGGTACAGAGTATAAAGGAAAAGATTATTGCTGGAACAGTAGGAAAACAAAGCTTGAGATGTCAGAGAAAGAATAATTTCCTATTTTTGAAATCTTTGATTAGTTACTAATCCCTCTAGACCAGGGGTCCCCAACCATCGGGCCCCGGACCGGTACCGGTCCGTGGATCATTTTGTACCAGGCCGCAAAGAATGAAAGTAGGGCCTACTTTGTTTGGGCACCGCCATCTTGTTTCGATGGCGCTTGAGAAAGTGCTTCCGGGTGAGCTTGTCGGTCGTCGGTTGGAAAGCGGCGTTTGGGTGCTGAAGGAATCCTCGCGCCTTAGTTTCGTCGAAGGGGGTGGTGGCTTCGAACGAAGAGCCGTCCCGATGACGGTGGAGTCTCGCGTTACTCAGGAGGAGATTAAGAAAGAGCCCGAAAAGCCCATCGACCGCGAGAAGGTACAAAGGAGGAGTTGAAGGTGGCGGGGAGAAGCGGGGGACGGCTGGCTGGCCGGTCGCTTGGCTCACCTTGCCTTGGTCGTGCGTGCTGATGCCAGTACCGGTCCGTGGATCATTTTGTACCGGGCCGCAAAGAATGAATAATCGTGAAACTGGTCCCTGGTACAAAAAAGGTTGGGGACCACCATCCATCTAACTGCCCAATAATCTTCCTGTCTAATAACAGAAGAAATTAAAACAATCTTTCTGGTCAGGTCATATTTTAGTAAAGTGTGTGTTCATTGCAACAGTTAATCTCAAAGGATTAAATAACATATTAAGTGGACTGTTCTTGTCGTATGGATCTTCATGATTTCTGAAACCTTTGTAATATTTCCAACAAGCAGAATGTATTATTATATGATACCATAATGAAATGGTGAAAGAAGAAAAGCTTTTAATACTTTTTCAATTTTACAAAATGAATCCCAGGTGATAAACAGACTTAACATTGGCTAAAGTGCATTTAGCATACAGTAGAATAACATTATACTGTATTTCAAAAGTGAGTCAATACAAGATAATATGCTTTGTATGTAATACTGAACTTGAACCAAGAATAGCAGTAGTTGGTTGATAGAAATAGAGACAGAGGGGAAAACGGTTTATAGAGGTCTGGCAGGGCAAAGGTGGAGTGAAAGAGAAGAATTAAGTGAACGTTTTAAGTGTTCTATTGCTGAACGTTTCTGAAGTTTAAAATGCAAAAAAATAATAATTAAATTTACAGTACTGCCATTTTTAAAGTGTTTATTTAGTTGTAAATTACCATACCTTAGTGATCAATTGGTATGTTTAGAAATGCAGGTAATCCTTGACTTGCAACCATTCATTTAGCAACCATTTGAAGTTACAATGGCATTTAAAATGACTTAAAATGGCAAAAAGGTTGCAAAATCAGGAATAAGTTACTTAACAACTTCCTTGTTTAAAAAATAGAAATTGTGCTCCCAATTGTAGTTGTAAGTTGAAGACCAACTGTAGATAAAAAGTTATCAATGGCAATTTGATTTAAATCGAGACCATTTTTGAAGACTTAAGTATCTTAAAAACCATTTTGCTAAATGTTTAACACCTGTTAAAATGTTTTAAACTTAACTGATTTCATCTGTAGGTCTTACCCACAGTAATGGAATCATACCTCACATTTAATACTTCAACTTTGGCAATTCCTGAATTAAATACAGCATTCCATTTAATGCTGTCTTGTTTCAGAAAACCAATTTATAGTATGTCCATTCAGTTAGGCATATACAAGTACATAAGCTACTTTTGAATTTTTTTACATTTTTACTGCACTTTATTGCTGTACTTTGCTTATTTTTATTGATTTGTTGTATGGTTATTTGAATTTGCAGGTTTATTGGAAGAAATTGTATCATATATATGAGAGAATAATTACTTATATTGCACTATTTAAATGTCACTTTTATTTTTATAACATTCCTACAATTTTAAACTGGAAAGTTCTCACAGTATTAGAATTTGAAATGACAGTAAACATGCTAGCTAGTTTTAAAAAGATAGCATTGTAGTCTGATGAATAACTTCTTGCTTATCATTGTACATGGAAGAATAATTTTGCATGTATTCTTTGCTTTCCATTAATTGTTTATGTTTGAAAACACAGTAATATTTGTTATGGTTATGTGTTGGGGATAAAGATAGTTTGGATGTTTTTAAACTCATATTCTGTATTACATCACAACATAGATATAATATTGTTAAGATGGCACAGTAATAAGATTAAAATGATTAGCATTTAATAAGATGTAAAGTTTTAAAATGCGTGGAAAAAATTACTGAGTAGGATCCAATTTAATGATAGGCCTTCTGAAATGGATTGTCGTAAACACAGTCAAAATGCTAAAAGTAACTTTATTTTACCAGTTGTACTTGCACAATCTGATATTGGTAAAAATTATGTTAAAATATGATATAACCATACTCTGTAACAACAACAGAAGACATTTTTACCTGTTGGATAAAAATAATATTTGCATATTTTAACATTTGAATGCTGATTACTGGCTTATTTAATGCTTAAAATTGAAAAAAAAATTAAAGCATTCTGTTTATCTGTTAAAAATGTTAACATTAGGAAGATCTGATAGCAATTTAGTACATTTAAATGCCATTGGAAAAAATATTTGTGTTTGACCTTTGCAGTTGTGGGACAGAGTTTAATAACTATTTAATAACTTAGATCTTTGAGCTTTAATGGGTAAATGGAATAGTAAAGTAAATGCTGTAATGTACTTCTTAATCAAATTATATTCATTCAGTCAAGATGAAATATAATGTAATAAATTTCTATTTTTACTTGCATGATTTAAAAATTGCAGTGTTTTGCCCAAAGTGTTAACATTTTATAATGACACACTCTTTTGAAGTCATCTATTCTTTATTTCCCAACCTCCATGTTAAAGTTGTATTTGACTGCTTTGATATATTATTCCTTATTTCTTCTCCATTCCAAGGTTCAGCTACTCTGAAGAATGGGTCTTTTTTGTAATAAAACCGTGCTTGCTGGTGCAATTAGTAGGACTCTTGCTAGCAGTAGGAATAACCATAGCCTCTCATGGATTTATATGGGAAGCTGTGAGCTTTTTTGATTAAAATAACTTACCCATTAGCAACAACAAGATATTAACCTCAATACTGATCAGTGAAAGCATTTTGTATTAATTATGTTTTAAAATTACATACATACTCTCTAACACACACAGAGAGAGAGAGAGAGACAGAGAGAGAGAGAGAAACTTTGGCTTGATGGCTTGCCATTTCTATTCATAAGGAAGTTTGTATAGCAATTGACATATGTGGCAAGGACTGGAGAAATCTTGGTTCAAGGTCAGCTGCAGTGGGGAAAAACACTCACTGATTTTTAGCTTATTCTTTCTAAATGAAATCATAGTATCTTGGATGGTTACAAAATAGTTTCTTACACAATTTGAAAGAGAGATCTGGGCTTTAGGAAATAGCAACTCTTGTTTTCCTATCTAGGAAGAAGAGCTAATATACAGTAAAGCCTTATACACGACTACAAGAATGAGAATTGACAAAGATATTTAAGTGGAAAGCTGAATCAGAGGATTCTATCATTTAGTGAATGCATTAAGGTTGACTTGTATGCATGTAAATATTAGAAATTCTGTGTCTTTAACTGTGAATACTTATTTTCTTGCACACAAAAATAGCTTATTCTTAAAGTTAGACTAGCTGATATGAAATAATACCTATGGCACCATTGCTCTTATCTTAAATAGACGAGAACTATTTAAAGAAAGCTCTTTAAAATTTATAACCATGTTTGGCTAAATCACAATTAATATAAAGTATATATAGGAGATTCAGGACTGAGTACTGCTGTTATTCATATAAATATTAAATGTTAAAATATTTTAAAATCTCAATTTATATGTAATATTTTTTTGCCTGAAATTTGTTGAATAAAGCAAATTAAATGCCTAAGTTGTTAATTTCCATAACCGTTTGGTCTTTTCTGATAATTAATGGAAAGCTAACACATTATGTTAATCTAACATGCAAATGTACAATTTACAGCATAGTTCATATAATTAATTGGATTTTGTTATATTGTGGAATAGTTTGGCTAGACAACCATATGTTACCAATAACCTTTTTTACACAGGAAACACAGCTAAGTACTGGATGCCTTTTAATTCTAAAATGTGGAATAATTATAAGTAGGATATATTCCTTTTACTGCTGAAATAGATCAACAGTTTTTAGGTACTAAATAATACTGGAATAGTTGAACAGCTCCTACCTGCATAGGAAGATTATTCTATTTATTTCATTAAGTTGAAATAACGTTTGTTCTGCAAGTTAACAGAATAGTCTCAACCAAGTACATTTACATATTTTATTAACTCTAGAAACAAGTGTTTGATTTAAAATATACACCCAACTAGGCTATAATTCTCTAAGTTTCAGGTTTCATTGATTGTTCTTTTTTCTTATCAGTCATATTCATATCTTGAAATATAACAATATTCCATATCCATCTACTAATACAAGATGATAAAATCTATTTGTGCATATGAAAAACACATATCTATTGTTTTATTTTGTTTGTTTATTTTTCAAAGCTAATTCAAGGTATTTATAATAATCAACTGAATTTCTAATAAAAATAGATGTGTTAAATTGAAGCAAACAAACAAGCATCAGATTCTTGCAGTTCTACCAGTTTTTCAGATCAAACAAAGCAGAAATCTGGAACAATTCTGAGTGAGTCTGGAATTATTTTATGAGGCAGATAAGAGCAAAGTTGAACAAATTTCTGTCTCTCTCCTGTCCTTTTCAACATGACACATTTATTGACCCACCATTTCTCAATCTCTTCATCACTTTCCATGCTTCTCTTCAGCCAATGACACCACCAATTTCAAAACGTCATATCCTATCTGCTTCTCTGTATTTTATTCCTTGCTATTATCTCCTTATATGCCAATGCTGACTCAGTATGGCACACTCTATCTTCCCTGACTAGTCCACTGCCTTACCATTTATCCATCCTATAGTTGACCCACCCACCTCCCATCTTCCCTACTATTTTCATTTTCCTCAACAGTTAACAGTGTCAGATGTTATCCAGGGACCAAAGCAACTTCTGACTCCAGCAACCTATTTTGAATCGTATTGGATATGTCTAAATGCCTATTTTGCTCCATGTACAGATAGCTGAGCCACAAACCATTCAAAACCAGTTGACCAGTGCCTGTGTTGTGCAAAAAAAAATACATCCCTGATTAGTAGTATTTTAATAAACAGTTTTTACAGATTATGGAGTGTTAAGAATTAGAATAAATAGGGCAGTCTGGTTTTGTATATTTGCTTTTAAAGGTTTATCTATGTGGTTGCTAAGAGTCGACACCAACTTGATGGCACATAATCAATCTGCTTTTTGAAAGATTAAAAAACACAAGAAGAGGCAGGTCCTGTCTTTAATCTGTGGCAAATAATGATGCTGTGTCTTTCTTTTCCCCCTGTCCCCTCCCAAATTCTTTATATTTGATATAATGAACAAAGGCTCATTTTAAGTACTTCTTTACTTCCCATAGCAGTCTGTACACCAAATAAAATAAAATGTTAGAACAAACATCTGGCTTCATTTGCAGACATAATGTACTAGTTAGGCAGTAGTAATGCTTCATCCTTTCCCAAAAGCTTGCAGTGGATTTTCTTCTAGTTTTGTGGGTTGTGGCCTGCCAGTGGAAAAAATGTTCTTCAAATAAGGTTCACAGTGTTGTTTCAAAAACAAAATGCTGCTTTTAATTAGGAACAATGTATCATATGAAGCACTTTGATTTATAGATTAACTCAAAACAGCAGTATCTGATGATGATGATGAAGACAAGGATAAGGAAAATATTTGTAATATGTAATGTTGCTGTTTTTCTGCTGAAAGGAAAGGAGCCATTTCTTATTTTACAAGTATTGCTTTCAGTCATACACAGTCTTTTTTTCCCCAGGCCATGCTTTGTAAGAATATTGGTAACTGTGGGTTAATTATCAAGTTGGTCCTGGTTTGAGGTACAGTTTAAAATAGATAATTTTATAAATCAATAATGTAAAAACTAATGCTACCAAAATTATATTTTTATGAGCAAAAATACTAATTCAATAAAATTTAAATCTTAGTTTACACTACATTTTAATAGTTTTATTAAAGTAGTAGCTTTATATTAATGCTGTTAATAATGGTGCACATTTCATGTTCAAGACTTCAAGGCTTTATAAATATTTTTTTTCATTTGATTAAATTGACTTATTAGAATTGTTAAACTTGGATTTCATCACAATATTATTTTATTATTTACATTTTTACATTACATTTACATTACATTACAATATTATTTACATTTCTATGGAATATTAAAAATTTCAAAATAGAAAAATCCAGTTTTTAAGAAGTTATATTTAATTTTTAAACTTTTGCATAACATACTGATTAATAAACCAAATTTATTCTTATTTTAACAGAAAATCTATCAAATCTCATTCAGTTTCACATTTTATATATTATATTCCTCTAGCACCTTTTGCTGTTTGGTTCATATACTTTAGAAAACATAGTTTATTAATCTTAACTGGTTTGGGTCACATATAGTACATAAACTATAATCCATGCTATGTAAACTATGTTTGTGTGGATTAATTAAATCAGTAAATTACTACCACCCTAAAGTCTGGTGACACATCTGTTAAAGTTAATTGTTTGGAATTCCATATTTTTATGTCATCTCTGCTAAAAATTTAAATAGTTTTTTAAAAAACAATCACCCAAGAAACTCCAGAACAGATATGCACCACAGCTTTGTAATAAACATGAAATTTAGTCTTATCATCTGTTGAGCTCAGCTGTTTTTTCAGGGTCTAATTTCTTTATATTTTAAGAGCTCATTTCTTAATACCATCTATGGAGGAATCTATAAAGAAGCTGAAATGAACAATAGCTAGATTTACAACATGTTGGTAATAGATGCCATCTATCAAAAGGCAACACTATATTTTAAATATGTTCTATTTAAGTTACATACTAAGTTTTGGTGTGTTCTATAAAGTAGCCACAATCCCTCCCCTGCCAAATTCGACTAATAAAGTGGTGTCTTGACACCATCTGTCTATGTAGTGCAACCACTCCCATGACCTCTGTTCATTTTTTAGCAAAATGCTCCCCCCAGCTATCCCCCAATTGTTGTTGCTCCTCTCTTCACAATGTTTTATACAGATGGTAACTGCACATGCAAAAAGGGGAAAAATACAGATAATTAAATGTGCTGTGCAGATTTTCTGTATAATGTGATATGTTGACAATGTCGAATTGGCAGTAAGAAAACCCTGAGGAAATCTGGACAGAAAATGAAATGGTGGTAGCTCATTTTACAGTTAATACCCTTCTGTTCTTCTAGAAAACTGTGATGTGAGAATGTAAATTATTTCAGTGGGGGTATGCATTGAGGTCAGATCTTCCTTAGTTTTATGAATATTTATTTAAACAGAGCAGTATTTCTGCGTTACTTTATCTTCAGTGCTATTCAGAAGTAACTGAGAACATCTGAATGATGGTTATTTTTAGAACTCCTACTCTTGAGATTATATACCATTAAAGGCTTATATTTTTATTTATATGGGTTGTCACTACATTCTGTTCATTTTATTATGTGCTAGGTGCTAAAGGAAATTCTGGTCAACTAAAGGAGGATAGAGTGAAAAGGAAAACATGTTTTGTTTCTTGAGTAAGAACATACATCAGAAATGTCAAGCAAATATTAGAAACAGACTATAACTACGGACCATTTATTGTTATAACAAGCATATTAAAGCAATTGTACCTGTGTACATAGAATTTCATAGTTATAATACAGGTAGTCCTCAACTTAGGACCACAATTGAGCCTAAAATTTAAGTTGCTAAGTGAGAAATTTGTTAAATGAGTTTTGCCCCATTTTATGACTTTTCTTGTCAGATTTGTTAAGTGAACCAATGCAGTTGTTAAGTTAGTAACATGGTTGTTAAGTGAATCTAGTTTCCCCATTGACATTGCTTGTCAGAATGTTGCAAAAGGGGATCATATGACCCCGGGACACTGCAATGTCATAAATATGAACCAGTTTTCAAGCATCCAAATGTAAATCACATGATCATGAAGATGCTGCAATGGTCATAAGTGTGGGAGAAATGGTCATAAGTCACTTTATGTTGTAACTTTGAATGGTCACGAAATGAACTGTTTTTAGTCAAAGACTACCTATATGAATGTTTTAGATGTACATATTTAACTATGAGATGTACATACTTAGCTGGGTGATGATTTTGGGTGACTGTGATTCAACCCAACAGGGTTGCTGTTATGGGAAAAATAGGAGGAGGAAGGAGGAGGAAGGATATATTCACTTTCTTGAGTTTTTTGTAAAAATAATAAAGGTGGGATATAAATAAATAAAATCAATATCATAAATTTTCAAATATATGAGAACGATCTTGTCTACAAATGGTTTTAATGCTTCTTCCCACTCCCCCAAAACGCTTTTACATATTTAGGTCAGTTTGTTGTATGCATACAATGTAGCATATGTCCCATCATACCTGAAAATGTTAATCATGGTCCTCCATCTGTGAGAATTTGGTACTTTTTTGTGTGAAACGTTATAACAGATGAGCTATGCTGCTAGAAAAATTCAAAATTGATATTGGATTAAACAACTTTTATTAGGAAAACTTATTCAAGATTTTAAAACAAGTTCAATTATCTATTTAGCCTGACAATATCTCTAATCATAGTGCAGGTTTTACATTTGCTGACATAGCTTTCTGTTCTACTCATGACATCAACAGTTTCCCACATATGTCCCTAAAAACATTAATAACCAAGAAAAGGGTTTTGAGATTCATGTTGCACACTCATACATAATTTTATGGAAGTACATCCCACAGAATTCAGCGGATATGCCTGCCTCCCTCCCTCCCTCCCTCTCTTCTTCCCTCTTTGGTATGGGGAGGAATTCTTTTTCAGTCACACTGATTTACATATTCTCTTTCAGTCGGGGTTTCAGGCAGGAGGACAGTCAACAAATGGTCTCGCCTCTTCTATGGAATGTGTCTGCATAGTCTTGAAGCATTAGGTACTCCTGCCACAGCTATTGCCTCTTTTTTTCTTTTGAGTAATTCTTTCTTCTTTTTCTGTTTTGCATTGTGAGTCCTCATTGGTGATATTTCCCTCACATTAGTTTCAAGGGCTTTTGGGGCCTCATATTTGGCTCTTCTCCCAGACAATGAGCTGAGATGATCAGAGCCCCTGCTGAGTGAATGGTAGTTTACATGTTGATTGGAATTGCCATCTGTTTGCTGTTGATGGGGATTGTTATTTTTATATTTTAATGTAAATTGATTGTTTGGATGAATAAAAATAAATAGTTGTCTATTTACATCTAAAAATGAATGTTTACATACCGCATTAGGCTTAATATGGGCAAAATGAAAACCTTGATGGATCCCAACTGCTTTTCTCCTCTTAACACTTTTTCCAGTATTGTTTATTAGCTTTTTTTCTCACATGTCTGGAACTTAAGGGAGGTTTATAACTTCAGGATGGGGAGATCTGACTTGCATTTAAAACTGACAACATAAGCTGTTAACCAGTGTATGATGAGACATCTAATAGATTATTCTTTAGGGTTGGAGGTTGGAGCAAAATTGTTATAAGAAAAAATAATAATATAATATTAAGAATATAACAGGTAGTCCTCGCTTATCAACCACGAGTTCCTTGCCAAATGACATTATGAATTAAAATATCATGTGACTGTACCCAACTTACAATGTCAGTTTCAGCTATAGTCATTAAGTAAATCAACCATAGTTGTTAAATGTGACATAATATAATGGTGACTTTGACTTCTTGCTGGCTTCCCCATTGAATTTGCTTATTGCCAGCCGCAATGGTGCAATGTATCAACATGTGCTGGTTTGCAATCATGATCATGTGACTGTGGGGATGAAGAAATGATTGCATATCCAGGACTGATTGTAAACTTACTTTTTCAGTGCTGTTGTAACCTCAGTTGGAAAGTGAGGATTTACTTGTATATCCCTAATTTTATTAGGAATCCTGCTATAAACCATGTCTTTGGTTAAATAAAGTACTGTTTATGAGAAGATAACACTTTTTTTCCAAACAGGAGTATTCTTTAAGCCAGGAGTGTCAAACTCAAGGTTCATGGGCTGGATTCGGTCTGCAGGGTGCTTAAATCTAGCCTGAGGGGTCAACCTAGAAATAGCAAAGAACCGACCCATGGTGCTTCTGGCAGCCAAAATTGGGCATGGGGGGCAAGCAGCCAAAATTGGGCACGGGGGCCAAGCAAGGCCAAAGTGCTGCAGGAGGCCATTCAGGATAAAAATGGAGTGTGGATGCCTCATGCCCCATTTTCTCCATCCTCTCTTGCCCCCCCGGCCCACAGAGAAAGACTACAATGCTGATCTGGCCCTTGAAGAAATCCAGTTTGACACTCCTGCTTTAAGCTATTGCAATACAGAAGTATTTTACTTGGAAGTGCTTACATTTTTTACATGTCTGATCCTGACCTGAAAGGCCTTGTATCAAGTCTGTCTTGTGCTGCAGTGTCTTTCTTAGTTGTCATCTTTAGTCTAGTAACTCCACCACAGGTTTGTTTTTTGACCCACAAAATATTCATTTTAAACAAAAATTAAATGTTTATATTCATAAATGTAGTGATCTTCCCAAGGGGGAGTCTCTTGAGAACCATGTTGAACAAGCACAGCAAAAATGATTGTAAAATTGTGTGTAACTCACTTAATGGATACATTGCTTATTAAGAGAAGTTCCAGTCCCAATTGTGGTTATTACTTAAGTACCAACTCAAGGAAGTCCTCAAGTAAGAAGTAAATATTTCCTCAGGGAAGACCAGCAGCAACACAATTGAAATGTTCTATTAGTTAAATATTTTAACAATTGCCAAATTATGAAGTAGTGCTGATACCATACAATGGCTGCTATTCCACTAATTTTCTACTTGTAGGCTATCGTATTATTTTAGTTGGTGCTGGGGAAGAGGATGTTGGGATTCCTGGTCTTTTAGTGTATTCCCAAATATTCTTTCCCATTTTAAAAGAAATGAAATAATGAAGAATTAAGTTAAAATAAATGTAATAAAATAAAATAAACATTATTTCAGTTAAATGTTATGGGGAAGTAATAAGTAAACAAAAGATCATCTCTGCTTGTGCAGTTTACATTCCAAGTTCCTCAGTGACAATTAAAGTTTAAAAGTATTTTTGATAGACTGTTCATTTAGATTACAGACTCCATTAGGGAATAATCATGTTGATTTACCTGCAAAGGGGTCACACCTTTTATTCTTTAGTGCCTCATTAACCTGGAGTTTTCTAATGCTTCTTGAATGTTGGGAATGTTAACTTTAAAGTTTCACTATGACTGAGGTTGGTCACATTCCTTTAGGGATTTGTTACTAATCCTTTAAAAGGTTGCTTGAAATATTTTGTTTTCTAAAAGTATAAATGTGTCTGCAAAATTGCTCCTAAAATTTTGCTTTTCTGCTTTCTGTCACAGAAGCTAATAACTCACATAACCCAGAGCTCTGTAAACCACTATATGGGTGTAACTATTATGTAGTAGAAAACCATGCACAAAACCCCACCTTCACTGCCTATTTGAATAGAAGTCAAGCAGAAAAATTCAGCAGTGTCTACTTGACAGGTTTTTGAAGAAGCTTCTGGAAAGGAATTAATAAATTGTACTTTTATCCTTTTCCTCCATGGAAAAATCCTTTAATTCATACCAGACTTTGTTTCTTTTACATTATATTCATCACTTCAGTTGCTTACTGAATATTTATAGTACTTACAAACTTGCAGTATTTCTGTCAACATAGACCTGCATATATCTATTCAGGATCAAGTCTCAAATCTTTTCAGGTTGACATGTATACAACTGTGTGACTATACAAAATACAACATTGTAATTATTTTGTTATACTTAACTTACAACCTTTCATTTAAGGACCATTTGAAGTTAAAAAGCACTGAAAAGGTGACTTATGACTTTTTTCACACTTATGACTGTTGCAGCATTCCCATGGTCATGTGATCAGAATTTGGGTGCTTGGCAGCTAGTATATATTTATGACAGCTACACTGTCCCAGGGTTATGTGTCACCATTTGTAACCTTCACAGCCAGCTTCCAACAAGCAGTCAATGGGGGAAACCAGATTTGCTTAATGACTGCATGATTCACTTAACAACTCCAGTGATTCACTTAACAACCCTGGCAAAAAAGGGTGTAAAGTAAGGCGCAACTCATTTAACAACTGCAACTTTTTTGTAGGAAATGAGAAATTATACAACAAAATGAAGGAAAAAGAGCAAAGCTCTATATGAAAGTCTTCCTCCACCATAAATCCAATGTTAATTTGTGTGGACCAGGACTTCCAGTTTGAGTTTCTTCGCTGACAGACCGAAACCGTGATCGTGCGCGGTTTCAATCCGTGCTCGCCACCGGAGCGCCCCGAGCCGGCTGGTTTCGGGGCTAAGCCATCCCCTAGAGGTGGTGAAGAGGGGGGAGACTGCCAGCAGAGTTGAGGAGAGCCGCATCTCTCCTCCTCAGCTGGCCATATTCCCTTTCCCAAAGGTGGTTGCAGTGGTGGTCAGAAATGGCCATCTCAAAGAAGAACTCGACCGGAAAAGAATGTGCAGGAGGAAGATAAGAAGAGAAAGTCTTGGTTGACCGGGTTAAACTGCAAAAGCAACAACGCGAGGTACCCTGGAATTTAAACTATTAAAAAAACAACATTGTTCCCAAATAAGATTTTGAAGCAGCGAAGGAGAGAGGGAAGGGAAAGGATTTGGTTTTGTTTTGTTTTTCTCTTCCCTTCCATATACTGACAGCTAAGAGACTTAAGCAAGAAATTGAAAAAAAAATCCACTTTGACATCAAGAGGCATTTAAGCTGAAAATAAAATGTCAAAGGGATAATAAAGATTTCTGGATACTTAAAGGCTTTTAAAAGCAGGAAAGGAGAGAAAAGGAATAAAAGGGCAGGATCTGGAAAAATGGAGGAGACTTCCTGGAACTAAAACCTCAACAAGATTCCTAAAAGATACATTTTAACTGAACGTCAACAAAATATTAGAACCCCAGGAAGAGAAAGTGGAAAAAAGAAGCAAGAAGAAATAGCTTGGGATTATTTGGATTACTTGGTGATCTCTGCATTTTTGGTTATTGCATTTAAATGACTAAAATCAATTGGGTGGTTGTTTAAAAGTGTTTAAAATGGCACCACTTTTAGAAGAACTGAAAATGGAACTTAAAAAGTACAAAGAAGATGCACAAGAAGGGAGACGTTCTTTTGACTTCGTATTTCAACTCTTAGAAATGGAGATCTGGAACAATGAGAAACAACAAGAAACGCTTGCAAGACTTCCTGTTTGCGAGGCTTCGGCGGCGGCAGGGTTCCGCGATCCGCGATCCCTGCCGGGCTCATCGACTAGGTTCCCCCGATCCACTTGGATTTGGGGATATAGGCTGCCCTGTAGGGGCTGCTGAAGAGCAGGGGATCTGGAAAGGGGGTAGGGGTGTCGCAGACCCTCCCCAGCCAGCTAAACCCCCTTTTCCCTAGGCGGAGGAGCGGCGGTCAGCAATGGCCGCCTCAAAGAAACCTGCAGACGGATAAGAATGTGCAGGAGGAAGAGAATCGGAGAATCGTGAGAGTTGCCTATGGTCCGGGATAAAGTTGCTAAGCAAGGAACCTCCGGGGATCGGAGAACTGTCGGAGAAGTTGCTACATTGTTTCCAGAGAGAGTTACAAGCGCGGTTAGAACTCTTAAAGGGAAAGTTTTTTTTCTTCACTCTCCTTCCTAACGTGACAGCTGTGGAACAGTAAGAGAAATCTGAAAATCCAGGTAATTAAACACTGAAGAGATAAGGATTTCTGAATGATTTTTTTCTTTCTTAAAAAAACTTTTAAAAACTTTTCTTTTTATGCTGTGAGTGGGAAGGAGAGTGAAAGCTGGACTATAATTTGGAAATGAGGAGTATGCCTGGAATTTTAACGAGATATAAATATTAACAAGGCTTCTGAAGATATATATTAAATGCAACTTTGTGATCCAATTTTAACCCCAGAAAGAGAAATTGAGGAAGGAGAAGGTGCCTAAAGAAATGATCTACTTGGACTGCTTGATGATTTATTACTTTTGAAAATTATCTTTGATTAAAAACATCTGGGTGGTTGTTTGGGAAAACTTTTTCTCTTCACAATGACATCATTTGTGGATGATTTGGAACTATTACATCAAAAAATTCAAGAGGAAGCGAGAAGGGAAGGATGTTTTTGATACTTTGTGTCAGTATTTAGAAATGGCGGTCTATGCTTACGTGGAAGGGATTGAATACCAAGAAGATTTGGAGGAAGAAGAAGCCATCTTGGAGGAACAAGTCACTCTGGCTGGGCAAAAGAAAGGAGAAGGAGAAAAAGGAAAAAGAGACTTTAAGATCTGTAAAAGCAATCCAAAAAAAAGAAAAATAAAATGAAAAGGAGGTATTATGTTAGAAAACTGCAGAGGGAGGAAGCTGGAGAGGAAGAGAGATGGAGAGACGAAGGGTAATGAGGACAGAGAGAAGAACAAGCAAGGGAGAAAAGGGATGAGAGGCCTCAGTAGCAGAGAGCAAGATGTAAAGAAACAAATCTTTTTAGATACAATGGGTAATCTTATTGATGAAGGGATTCTAAAGGTACACAAGATTGTTTTTATATTTGTACTTAGAAATAACTTTTAGAAGGTTGGAAATAAAGTGTAATTTAAAATGTGGTAAAATATTTAATATAACTTAGTGAAATTGGTGTTAAGGAAAGGGGACATTTTATGAAATAAAGATTGGAGATATGATGTGGGGGGAATAACTGGAAAATATAACTATTATTAAAAAGATATGATATTAAATTGAATGGATAAAATGGTTAAGGTATAAAAGAATGTTGGGGACAGGAGGAGAAGGAGGATTACCTTAATGAAATAATGATTTAAAATATGTGATGTGGGGAGAATAATTGGAAAGTAGGTCCTCCCACAAAAGTATGTTAATTAATTGAAAAGCAATGTGCTAAGTTTTTATGTTATAAAAGAATATGAATATTAATGAATAGATTAGTTCTGGTAGTGATAATATTGTATAATTCTTGAATGTACCAAGCAGGATCCCAATGTAAGTTAGGTGTTTTATATTAAATATTATAAATGTAGAGGAAAGAGGTAAGGGCGTTATACTCCAATTAGTGGACAGGAGAAGTTTTATTTTTATTTTAAGGAAGAAAGCAAATGGATAGCTGGAAATAAACAGACAAAGAATAATAAATATTATGATTTGAACTGAGATGAGATGAATAAAATAAAATTAAGAGAATTTAAGAGAGAAAAGAAACTATATATAAAAGGGAAGATGGTAATAAGATATGAATGACATATAAAATGAATATGAATTTGAAGTTGTGTCTGTATAAAGAGTTTTTGACCCAGGATTGAGCAACCTTCAGAAAAGATGATTTTTTATTTTCTTTATGTTATGTCTTATGTTATATGTATTTGTGTTTGTTTTTAAAATTAATAAAACTTGTTTAAAAAAAAAAAAGAAACGCTTGCAAAACAAGAAGATTGGGACAAAGAAGAAGCCATCTTTAATGATCAAGTAATTTTATGGGGGGGGGGGAAGGAAAGGAGGGAAAGAGAATGAAAAGTTTAAGATTTGAAAAAACAACCAAAAACAGAAGAAGAATAGTTTGAAAAATAAGTATAATATTAGAAAGCAACAGAAGAGGGGATTACAGAAGAGAGAATTAGAAATAGAGAGACAAGGGGGTAAAAGGGGGAGGGAGAAGAAGAGAGGGAAGAAGGAAAGGAAAAGAAGTTATAAAGGATAGAAACAAGATATACAGAAACAGGGCAAAGGTATAAGAATTGAAAGTATAAGCCTGTTTAGAGATAATGGGTGAAAACTTAATTGTAAAAGGGATTCTGCAAAGGTACATAAGATAGTATTGTTATATTACAAATAGAAATAATTTTTCAAAATATGCTTAAAATGATGGATAAAATATTTACCGTAATCTAGTGGAATGTTTGTTAATAAAAAAATGAAATAAAACAAATGAGAGAATTGAATTAGGAAAGGATGGGAACATTTTAATTATTATTAATGATTTATAAAATATAAGTGAAGAGAAATATGGGAAAAAAATTAATTATGGAAAGCTTATAAGTGTTCCCAAGGAAGTATATGTTAAGAAATGTTAAAGATGTTAAGATTTTAATGACTATTAATGATAGAATTGAATTGGAATGGAATGAGTGTTTTAATTGCATATATTTATAATCTTTTTTTTAAGAATATGGTGTGTATTTTAAGAATGTACCAAGCAGAATTCGATTGGAAGTTATGTATTATATTGAATGTTATAATCTTAAAGGTATACATTGAAGCTTAAATAAGAGTTGAATGGATAAAATTAAAAGATATAAAGGTGTCATACTCCAATTAGTAACTACAGGAGAAAATTTGTTTAATGATAATATGAAATTGAAACAGGACAGACAAAAGTATAAATATAATGATTTGAATTGAGATGAGATAATCAAAATAAAGTTGAGAAAATGAAAAGAGGGGAAAAACTATGTAGAAAATGTAAAACAGTAATAAGATATGGAATAGAACACAAAAATGATCATGAAATTGAGTTTGTGTCTATATGAAGAAGTGTAACCCAGGACCATGCTATTTTCAAAAAAAGATGTTTTATTTGTATTATGGGTTTTTTTGTGAAAACGCAAATAAAATTCTCAAAAAAAAAATTGTGTGGACCAATTAATATTTTTGTTGATAAAAGACCAAATTGCCAAATTACTGGAGCACAGTAGTAGTTGTCATTTATAAAAATAGTAAAGAAACTCAAGTATAGTATAATTAGTAAATTATGGTAGTAAGATACACACACATACACAAATACACTACAGCAGTAAATTCAGGGACTTGTGTGTACATTCTAGTGCTGCATTGGCCTTGGGGAATCAGGGTAGTGAGTTAGTGGGGATTTTGAGGGCTTGACTGCTATAGTATCTTAGAGAAACTGGGTATCATCATTTTGTTTGTCCATGGTGAGCAACATTATCTTAAATTATTTCAAATAACTTCCGAGTTCAGTTTCCAAATCTGAGTAGCTGTTCAGGCTCAATGCACTGTTTCTTTATAGTAGCAGCAGCTTTGGAAGATAGTTGTAATACGGTACATTAAAATAAGGCTTGAATATTTGCTAATAAGCATTATCGAAATATATATCTGCTTGCTACTAAGTCAGAAGCATGTAAGCTGTATGGATCAGCAAAATAACCTTTCTGCTTTCTTTTTTCCTTTGATTTGCATATTTATATCTCATGAAGTTAATCGGATGAATAAAGAAACTGATCCATAGTTACAGACTTCATTAACTTATGAATAGGTGAACTGTTAAGATCTTGTTTGAGTTAACATGCAGAAAGGCTGATACAACTATGAATAAAATTAAGCTTTTTTAAAATATGTAATTAGGGAAATTCATATTAAGACATTTTAATGTTTTGTTTCCAAATATATCCATAGTTTTAGAAGTAATACAATGCTAGAGATCAGGCTAGGCATCTGATATCATCTGGATATTTTAGACTTCACTTTTCATGATCTGTTTGCTGTACCATCTAAATTCATGAATTATGCTAAGTCATAATACAATCTGGTTTGATTTACTATATTTATAATCTATTTTGCCTTGCAAAGCACAATTCATGTGTTGGTGTGGTATTGAAATATACCAAAAATGTTTCTTGAAAAGTTCATCTGATAGTGTAATGTGTGAATATTATCACATTCATATTGAGGACAAGGTTATTTCATTCTGCGTGTAGAGCATCTCATTGCCTTCTGCTATAATTTATTGCTTGACTGAAATTAAACATACATCTTGTATTTAATTGCTTTGTTTTTAATCTATAAAGATTGAAACCAGAATCCCAAATTGACAAGTTTTCTCTAAAAATTGTTTGACAAACACAATATGACTAAGATTGTAACATTTCTCCCCTAAATTTTATTAGTAAAGTATAATAAACAATCAAAAGAGAGAGAATATAGTAAGAAACTATACACATTACAATGATTAAAAAAACTAAATATAAATGGAAATAATAAACAGGAAAGGAAGAAAAATCCTTAAACTTATTAAATCTATATAGAAATATTTTGTTTCATGCTCTCTATTTGAGAAAACAGAAATGTATGAATTCACAAATTGATAAGGATCACTTAAGTAAATTTATTTTACCATCTACATAAAATATTTCACAATAGAGCTAAGACTGTAACATGACCCACATAATAGCTGACCATAGGGTTGACAATACATCACCCTTAACATATTGAAGGTATTGCCTTTACTCTGAACTTTATTGATATTTTATTGAGGCCTCAAATCCTCCAATACAGTGGGGTTGCAGAGAATGGGTTAGCTGTGAACCATCTTATGACCTGCTATGTGCCTCTGATTCTGAATATTCAGTTGAACCCTGGCCTAACCCCTTAAAAAATTGCCAATCCTTGTTAGGTATCCTTATTAACTATTTAAGGTCACTTAGGATAATTATACAGTACATTTTTATGGTTTATTTTTTTTAAATCCAAGTTTGAACATTTTAATACTAGTAGAAATTAAAAATGTTATTTGCATTTTTAGGTTCACGTCTTCGTCAAGATGATTTCCCACCTCGAATTATTGAACATCCTTCAGATTTAATTGTTTCTAAAGGAGAACCAGCAACTCTGAACTGCAAGGCTGAAGGCAGACCAGTTCCAACAATTGAATGGTACAAAGGAGGAGAAAGGGTTGAAACTGATAAAGATGATCCTCGTTCTCATCGGATGTTGCTACCGACTGGATCTTTATTTTTCTTACGTATAGTTCATGGACGCAAAAGTAGGCCTGATGAAGGAGTTTATGTCTGTGTAGCCAGGAATTACCTTGGTGAAGCTGTGAGTCACAATGCATCATTGGAAGTAGCAAGTAAGTCTTTTGTTTCCCTTTTTGTTTGGCAACTATTTAAATAACAAAACAGTAGAATTATTGTTTTGATGTAAAGATAGAATGAGAAATAGTATTAGGGGAAAAAAACCCCCAAAGGGATAACAACCACTTCATTTTGAAAAAAGGAGAAGCCCCCCCCCCCCCCCCCCCCCCCCCCCCCCCCCTGTTTCCCCTTCCGCCCTCGTGCCCCCTTGTTTTGGGGTTTGGGGTGGGGGAAAAAAAAAGGAAAAAAAAAAAAAACACCGCCTGTAAAAAAAAAAAATTGGTCAGACCACAAAGAAAAGTGAAAGGAAGGAAGGAGAAAGAAAAAGGAGGGGGGGGGGGGGGAGGGAAGGAAGGGAGAAAGGGGAGGAAAAGGAGGAAACGCTCCGCAAAGGAAAGGGAAGAGGGGGCGGGGGGAAGAAAAAAAAGGCAAGAAAAGAGGGGGAAAAAAAAAAAAAAGCCGCGTGTGCCCCCCCCCCCCCCCTCCCTCTTTTCCCGCCCCATTCCCCCACCATAAACCCACAACCCCCGAAATAAACACAAATTAAAAGAAACCCCCAAGTATATGCACTGTATAGAATCATTTCCTTTGCATAAAAGCAGATGATATATCTAATCAACTGAATGGATAATAATCAATAAAATCAAAAGTCCTGATTTGCAAGTATAATTTATGAAGCTGCTATATATGCATTTAGAAAACAATGGTTTTGAACTGTTGGAAGAAATATCCATCTGGCTCAGTTCTAAGCCAGAAAAAGACACTGGAGACAAAATGGAGGCTGGAGGCTGATTAGAAAGAGGGTCCATTTATTGATGAACAGAACCACAGCCAAATACATTGAGTTGAGAGGGCAGTTTATACCTTCTCTTTGGCTTTACACTTGAACTTCCGGTTCCTGTGCAAGAACATGTATCCTATTGGCTGTTGTAGGGGTTATGTAGGGGTCATAGCTGGCGCTATAGGCAAAGTACAAATCCTAGGTGTTATCTGAGCTAAATTTGTTTGAAGTTTGGACGGTGATCCAATAATTCCTATTATGGCTTAATGGCTTTGGTTGGCTCTTGAATGAGGGCTAATCTGCCTTTGTTCAGATTTTGCTGCAGGGAGTAATGGATTAAGCAAATTTGCATTTCTAAAAGCTGTTCCAGCTCAGTATCTGCTTGGGGGCAGGGTCAGTGGTGGGATTCTACTGGTTTGGACTGGTTCTATACAACTGGTTGTTACGATTCTGTGCAGTTCAGAGAACTGGCAAATCGAGGCCCTGGCTGGCCCCTCCCCTCTCTCCCCTCCCCTCCCCACCCCTCCCCTCCCCACCCAGTAAGTCCTTATCGTGCATGCGCGACATAGCTGACTGCATTCTTCCCCTCCCAGTCATTCCTTAAGGTATTTCTTTTTTCCCCTTCCGATGATCAGCTGTTCCAATGATCAGCTGTGCCGGGATCCGTCTCGCTATATTACTGCTTCACTCAGGAGTCTTCCCTGAGGCCCAGGAGGGTCAAAAACGGAGCGCAGGGGGGTGCTGTGCGCTTCCCCCGTGCTCTGTTTTTTTCCTTCCTGAGCCCTTGGGAAAGCAAAAATGCTACCCCAGGAGGCTCCCCTGAGGCCCAGGAGGCTCAAAAACAGAGCACAGGGGGAGCTGCACACCCCTCCCAGGCTCCATTTTTTGCCTTCCTGAGCCCCAGGGAAGCCTTCTGGGAGCAAAAATGCCTGCCTAGGAAGCTCCCTTGAGGCAAAAAAAACCAGGGGAGGAGGATGTGCTGCAAAAAAAAAAGGACTCCCAGTCACATGCCCATGCCCAGCTAGCCATGCCCAGCTAGCCACGCCCACAGAACTGGTTGTTAAAAGATTTGAATCCCACCCCTGGGCAGAGGGCTGGGGTTCTGAGTTTCTGTGTCCCGGAAGATTTTTTTATTTCTCTTAGGGGAAATCTTTTATCTTGCCTTTTTCAAATATTCCTCAAAATATTTCATTCTTCTAGGGGAGGATGGCTTCCCACAGAATTTTACCACCTTTGCCATTATAAAAAACAGTGTTGTGTTATCTGGATTTAATAATGAAACAATTTTAAAACATTTTTACTGTCCAGAATTTTGCCAAATTAATACAAATTGGGTCAAAGCTTATGTTCACTGAACAATGTAGACACAATGTAAAAGCAATTATTTTGTCATTCATTCTAGTAAAATTGCATTGATAATATATTTAAATAATGGCATGTTTACTCAATAATTACGTTTAAGGTTTATTCTAAGCTGTCTAGTTCATCTACCCATGCAGTAGCATCATGCAAATGTGTTGTGTTAGATGTGCATTATTATTTGGCAAACATCAGTGTGACTACATTCCATAAATAATATGTATACTGAAGTACTGGTATATCCACAGTATGTGCATAAGCGAACCTCGGTGGTACAGTGGTTAGAGAGCAATACTGCAAGCTACTTCTGCTGCAGCCAGCTGCTTGCAATTTGGCAGATCGAATCTCACTAGGCTCAAGGTTGACTCAGCCTTCCATCCTTCCGAGGTGGGTAAAATGAGGACCCAAATGGTGGGGGGCAATATGCTGATTCTGTAAACCTCTTAGAGAGAGCTGTAAAGCACTATGAAGTGGTATATAAGTCTAAGTGCTATTGCTATTAGTGATATCCACAGTATGTTCACAGGGTAAATGATGTCTAAATTAGGTTCCACAGTGTTTTTGCATTTTTCTCTGTTAATTGGAATAATTAAGTGTGCCTCATGATTTGTGCAGATAGGAATATAGCAATAGCAATAGCACTTAGATTTATATACCACTCTGTGATGCTTTACAGCACTCTTTGAGCAGTTTATAAATTCGGCATATTTGGGTCTTCATTTTACCGACTTTGGAATGATGGAAAACTAAATCAATCTTGAACCAGTGAGGATTGAAATCCTGGCTGTGGGTAGAATTAACCTGCACTACTGCATACTAACCACTGTGGATCATATATACAGTATTTCTTTTTACATTTGTAAAGGTCTATGATTGGTACCTGCAGTTTTTAAATAATATACCTTGAATTCTGCATGTTGTTATAAACCTTAGAGCTTGATTGTAAAGATTAAAGTTTGATAACATCTCTTTCTCTTAAGTAAGTACAACTTTTCCTCTGTCACTTGAGTTCTAAACAGTGTTTTTGACTTGTGTGGTAGCTATATCTCTTTATATAGCTGTTATTTTATTTTATTTTTTTCTAAATACGGTACATGCATGTCACAGTAATCCATACTAGTACTGTACTAGTTTTGTGCTACTGTAGAATGTTTGCTGGAGATCACTTATTTATTTATTTATTGTTACAAAAACGTCATTCCAACAATTTGGGGCAACACGCAATAACAAAATTTATGGCGACATTGAAATTTGAAACTACTAATTTGTTTAAAGAGTTTTTAATTAATATCTTTACGTATGTAAAGTATCCTTAACTTGGAAAAAAGGATAAGAAGAAGTAAAAAGTGCAAGAAAAAGAGATAAGAAGAAAAAGGAATATAATAAGGGAAGTGAAAAATTTATAAAAGTGATATTCAACTTTAATAACAAATATAAAATTTAATATTTCACTCTATGAATGGCTACAAACCTTTATTTTTTTCATCTCTTCTCCCAGGCATGGCAAACTGGATTTCTTTGAGGGCCAGATCAGCATTGTAGTTCTCCTCCGTGGGCTGGTTGAGGGGATATGGGATGGACACCTCTTGCAGCACCCTGGAGGCCAAAATGGGACGTGGGGGCAGTGCATACCCCCCGTGCCCAGTTTTCAGCCTGTATGGCTTCCTGCAGCATCCTGCTGGCCAAAACAGGGCAGAGGGGATGCATGCTGCATCCCGTTTTCGGTCTGGATGGCCACCATCACTTTGCTGACCAAAATGGGGCATAGGGGGCCGTGCACAGCTCCCTGTGGCCCGTTTTCAATCCGGACGGCCTGCAGCATCCTGCCAGCCAAAATGGGGCACACTCCATTTTCACTAGCAGAGGCACCGCAGGCTGGTCCTTTGCTATTTCAAAATTGGCCCTATGGACCAGATTTAAGCACCCTGTGGACCTGCGAGTCTTGAGTTTGACACCCCTGTCTTGTCCCATCCTTCATTTGTCAGTTGTAATTCCCTTTAATTTCATCTATCTTGTCAACTAAAATTTATTCTAGGTGTTATTTCTTCGACATCTTTTGGACAGTCTGTGATAGAAGAAGACTTTACTAACCTTGTTGATTCCATTCTTTGTAAGTCTCCATCATTTTTATTGTTAGAACATTTTCAAACATTTTTCAGGATTGCAATTTTTTCCTTTCCATGAGTAAGCAGGAAAGGCAGGAATATCAATAATTTGCTCTGCAATAAATAGAAGGCAACAGATTGGACCACCCAAGCAGGAACTGCTTAGTGGGCATAGTTTTGCTGTGGTTGGCATAGCTCTACTGAGACCATGGTTGTCTGCTAGAAAGGAAAGTAATGAAACCCTAGACAAAATTATACCTAAAGTGAATCAAACAGTGCATAGAATGAGATAATAGGAGAAAATTCAACTGGACGTGATAAGAGCTCATTTTGGGCCTCAACAATACCAACCACACTTTGCTATTATTTCAGCTACAGAATATAATCCAGCAGGTCATTTCTAAGTCAGGTTCTACTAAGGAAGATTTGGGCAGAAAAATAATTTGATGGAGCTTTGTATGGAATTTGCTAAGCATTTGGAAAACTAAATTGCTTAGATCCTCTCAGAGTTAGATCCCAGCTAGACAAATGTGAAAGAGTTGACTGAAGTGCAGTTTTCCAAGTTATCTGAGATATGTTAGTCCTAAGTAATTGTGTAGATTATCTATAGCTTATTATTATATATAAATATAATTGTCTTTATAGATTATCTATGACGAGACAGTGACCTTCCTGGTACTGTTTGATCCCTCAGTGACTTCTGATGCCATATGGCAATGTATTCTGAACTCCCTAAAATAAATAGAAAAGGAAAACATTGTGCTGCATAGCAATGAACTAGTTTTAGTTGGTGGCAAGAAGTGGGTAGGGTTGCAGTTCTAGGCTTCTTAGTTATGTCTCCTACACTCCTTTTTAACACTTTCATGAAGATATTGGCTGAAAACATCCATGATCACAGAGTCAGATATTATCAATACAGTGATATACAACTTTACATCTCAATTTATACATCTCAACCATTGATGTGATAAAATGCTCTCCAAATGTCTGGAGGCAGTTCAGATCTGGATTAAGTTAAGGCTGAATCCCAGAAAGATATTTTATGTCCTGGTTTTCTTAACACTCTTGTAGGAGCTGTGCAGTTTTTGGACACAGGTTGGCTTTCCCATAGAATTTCTTTGAGGGAAGCTAGCAGTGAGCATCAGAAATCTTCCTTCCTTCCTTCCTTCCTTCCTTCCTTCCTTCCTTCCTTCCTTCCTTCCCTTCCTCCCTCCCTCCAGCCATCCATCCATCCCTCTACAATTGCTAGTATTTTAGAAAGAGAATCTTTATTTCCAAAGAGCCCCCTCTTGGTTGGGAGTCAGAAGTAACCAAGACTGAAATCTTTAATCATATTGAAATTCGAGGGTCAAGAAAGAATTCGGAAAGGAAGCTTGCCTACTTCTTTAAATGGAAATGGGATGATCACAGGAAGGTGTAACTTGTTGCTATGTAATGTTGATTCTTACATTTTTGTACCCTAAATAATAGGCTTGACCTCTTAAGTCTATTTATAAACCTTTTTTGTAGTACATTTGGTTTAAGATGCTGTGTTTAACAAGTTTTTTTATGTGACAAAATTGTATCTTCCCATTGCTGATGTGAGCACTTAAAGCTAAAAGAATTATCAAATTGTCTTTGTTTTTTTTGACTGTTTGTTTAACTACCCTGTAATCCCTTGCATGGGGGGGGGGGGAGATGGAGTGACTGAATGGAGCTGAGAGTTTACTGCCCAGATGCCCTTCCTGAGGTCTATGCGGCGCTTACAGCAGACATTTTCTGTTTGCACCCAGAGAGAAAGATATTTGCTGCTACCTAGATTGAACTCATAGCCTTCTGTTTGCACCCAGAGGGAAAGATATTTGCTGCTACCTAGATTGAACTCATAGCCTCCTGATTGTGAGCTGAGAGTTCCACCGCTGGTCAAGTCCTTGTTCTTATTTTTAATAATGTTAATATTTAAATTATAAGCTGTGCCTTTGAAACTCTCAAAGAGATTGTTGTTAAATGAGATCAGAAAATGACACAATAATGCACAGGGTATAGGTTCTGTAACCATCCCACCTGCTGATATTAAGAAGAATGTGTATCCCTAAAGAATAAGAAGGTGGGAACAGAATACTAAACTGCTGCATTACGGTAGCAAGGTAGATCATAGTTTGGACAATTGTAGACTTCTGGGAGCAGACCATGATACTTCCTCCTTTCTTGCACCTAGTGCAGTGGTGGGCTCCTGTGCCAAAAATTGGGCCCCTGTGCCAAAAATTGTGTGTGCGCTTGCATGCTCATGCTGGCATGTCAGCACCCAGAAGACAATGCACCCCCCACCCTCTATGCATGTGTGCGCAATCTCCACCCCCCGCCACCATCTTATCTGCACTGCACCTCACAGCTGATTTTTGGCTGGTTTGAGGCCTTTTTCGGCCTCCCAGAGGCTTGAAGAAGGCTTCTGCAGGATTTGCAGGCCGAAAACTAGGCCCATTTCATCACTTCCGGTATTTCCATAAAAACAGGAAGTGATGAAACGGGCCTGCAAAGCCTGCAGAAACCTTCCTCAAGCCTCTGGGAGGCCGAAAAGGCCTCAAACCGCCCAAAAATCAGCTGTGAAGCGTGTACATGCGCAGTGAGGTAAGTTTGCCTGCAGCTCGCATGCCGGCACAAATGGCTCTGTGTGCCACCTGTAGCACACGTGCCATAGGTTCGCCATCATGGACCTAGTGTATGCCACAGTCCAGCAGCCTTCTCCAGTTATCACTTAACTGAACATTGAAGAATATTATGAACAATTATTTTCTGAACATAATAATTTATTTTACTGTTTTACTTTTTATTGTGTAACTTGCATTAAATGACTTTTACTTTTGACAGATAAGTATAGAATACAAGTCATACTTTTCTATCATTTCATAAATTCTACTAAAAGATGCATATTGCAGAGGTATTGGAAATGGTGTTATACTAACAATAAGATTAATGAGTATCTACCATTAGTAAAATATTTTAATCCTGCTGGCCATTATTGCATCATTATTCAACTGTAGTTTCCTAGATTCTTTATGAAAAATAGTTCTCCAGTGCTTTTTAATGACAGTATTTTTATTCATAATATCATGTTATATTTTCTATGAATAAGAAGAAAATTACATACATGTTGCTTGTTATTTTGTAATATTCTCCATAAGAACACTTTTTCACATGACAAATAGCTACTGTAAAGTTGAGTAACAATAACATTAGCTATTTGAAATGTAATACAATGTATTTCTGGTAATTTCTTCTATGTTTCAGTAACTATTGTGACTGGTAAAATCTTGTCTGTAGGTAAGCAGCCTGTTTCATAAGGAAATAGTAAACATAAAACCTATGACAATGCTAAAACAGAGAGAAGAGATATAAGAGAAGCTGGAATATTTTATCTCCTAAATAAACACTTTGCCTTTTTTTCTGAGCAAACATGGCTTAACTAAACACTATTTAAGTTACCTATGGGAGTCACAGCTGGACACAGCTCTAAGTTGATTGAAGTTGATAGAGCATGTAAGTAGAAAAGGCTCTGCAGCTCTTAAAGGTTTATATAAGCGGACTCAATTTATATGGAAATGGTAACCAATGCAAAAGAGATGTCTTAGCTTTTCTACTAAAATCTATTCTTGACTTTCTGAACTCACTTTCTGATGACTTGAAATATTTTTCAATTAATTCCATGTTTTAGTTTTGTAGGATTATAAGCAGGTTCGTATTACATCTGCAGGGACATGTTTTCTGGTAGTGAAAGGTCCCTGTGCAATGTCATAAAGGGCATGTTTATGTCAAAACAGTTGGGTAATTTTGTCTACAAATCTTACGTTTCACAAGGGAGGTGTAATATTTATTATTGACTTATTTTCTTACTAGTCCATAAAATTTATATTTCAGTGTATATTTTTTTTACAAATGACAGCTTATTTTCGTCGAAAATCTCACTAACAAATGAGACCTATAGCATATATTGAAGTAACATAAGCATGTAAAAAAAAGGAAATGCTGAATTTTAGCACTTTAGCAAGGAATAACAAATGAATGTAGAAGCCTTATATTGATATTCCATGAAAAAAGCTTGTTTTATATATTTAGTTGAAAGTCTTCCAAGCGATTTTTAGCTTACAATTTAAAAGGTATGATATAGAGGGAGAATATATTGGAAAGGAGAAACCTTCAGGAATGTAAGTCTGATATCTGGACTTTATTTCAAAGTTCTGAAAAAGAAATAATTTCAGGAATGGAGAAATCATTGTAGTGGCCCAGTTTGTCATTTCAGGGGCTAAAAATTAGATGGAACTGTTTCAACTCTGTTTTTTTTCCTGCCTCTTAACATTTCAGAAAGTTTTTTTCCCTTTCACTTAACATTAGAAAAGCCCAACATAGTGTGTAGTTCTCAAAAAGTAATATTTTAGGAAAGTAAGCTGTAATTTGTGGGGGGGGAAAAGTCCATTGAAATATAAATCTTATAACCAGTACTTGCCAGGATCTCTAGAAAGGTAGCAGACAAATAATGAATGACAAATCTCAGCATTAAACAAGATGAAATGTAATTTCCTGGTCTGATCAGGTTGGTTAACCATAATGTAAAATTATTTTATTAAGAATTATCCAACAAAAATTATGAGCCTAAGAAGGATATATGCCACTGCAGAGATAAAAACATATTGTCTGCAAACTGGCAATGTTATAATCCCAAGGCATGGATAGGTATTAGAAATGTGTTGCTGAAAAACAATGTTCTATGAAAAACAAGATCTATGGATTTAAGCAAAGCTGTTGAAATATACCAGGCAACTGAAGTTATTATTACTTGAATAGCAAAAATGAATGGAAGAGATATTTCTACATAATATTACTGAAAATAAACAAAGAGAGAATGAAGGAACAAGAAGTTGCATATGAAAAGGAGAATGGGTAAGAAGAATGTAACTAGAAGTGGGCTTTTAATTTTTTTTTTCTCTATCGAGTCACTCTTGATTCCTAGCAACTGCCTGAACAATTTTTGTTGCTGTTGGCAAGATTTTTAGAAATGGTTGCCACTGCCTTTTTCCTAGACCTGGAAAGTGATTGGCTCAAACTCATATATAGTAGTGACTTCATGTCTAAACCAGGATGATCATTCATAGTATCCCAGTTTGCAGTGCTTTTAACCACAACAGTAACCAACTTCTGAATATTGTTCAAAATACATGCTTTTGTCAGATTATGAATGTCCAGGAGTTATAATTTTATTGTTTGTATTTTTATGTATTTGGTTTTTTAAAGTTTTAATTAACATACTATAAAACGCTGGGAGTTTAGCTGGAGCATGCAGGCTATAATAGCAACTAAACAAATTTAAAACCAAGTTGATACTTAAAGTTGTTTTGTAGAATATATACATTAACAGGTTTCTATATATAATTAAGTTTCTGCTTGTATAAAATACTGTATGCCTTTATTATTATTTTAAAGCTATCTTCATATTTCATTCAACAGTGATGAAGGAGTGGAAGACTCAGATATATTTTTTGTATTTTTCTAATATTTAAAATAAGTTTTAATATGCATTTGAAGTCGTAGATAGTTTCTTACTGCCAGGAACACACTTTAATTAACAGAAGTTTCAATGTTAATTCAGTACACATATCTTCATTATTTCTGTTTTTTTTTAATTTAGTTGATTTAATTCATCTGAAAATATCAAAATATGTTATAAATATATTATAAATATATTATAAATATTATAAAAACTTATAAATAGTTTAAATGATGAAAAAATATTTGTCCTACAGATAGTCCTCGTTTAACAATCCTAAATGGGATTACATCAATTCTACCTCTAAGTAAAGTGTTCATGAATGGAAAATCATTTTCAGCTTACTCTCTTGAAATCTTTTTATGATATCTCTGCTCTATAAGTGTGGGTGGAAAGGAAAAAGCGATACTGCCTACAGAAATTATTTGCTCTCCTCTTCTTCCTGCAGCAAGGAGAGATTGGGGAGAAAGTGTTTCAAGAGAATAAGTTATTTGCTTTTCTGAATATTGAGACCAATATGATTGTACTGCCAATGGGAAAGAGTCAGGCAAAGGAAATATTGCATACATAAACTGCTTGGTCTTTTTCTGTTTTTTTCCCTCATAGGGAGAAGAGAATGGAAAGATACATACATATACAACTGTACATATACGTATACAATATACAATTTTACCTTTTTTGCTAAAGTTACTGTGAAAATGGTGAGGCTACAAATGGAAGAAGTAGTAGATTATCAACATAAATTTTAGGGCATGATAATAGTAGCATGAATTATTTAGTGGATGATGTTTGTCAGAACCAGGGTGGAGATGATGCAATTATTGTTGTTCTCCGTGGAGCTGCTGCGAGCATCCAGATAGTGGGAGGTGCTCCAGTCTTCACTCTAACAGGCTGAGCTATAATTGAGGAACGCTCCTCCTCCTCCACGTGACTCCTCCATGCGTTTCCCCAGTTTTAGCTCAGCCTTGCTAGAGACAGGCAGCTTGTTCGTTATTCCTTGGCCGATCCAGGTTCCTTTCGCTTTTTTCTACAATCAGGTTTGATCTCTCCTTTCTCCTTGTCCCATGCGCTTTTAGTTTTCATCCCAAATTTAGTTTAAGAGCTTTTTCGCTCCTTAAGGGGGGAGATAGGGGGTTTGGAGCCCTTTGCCCCCCCACCCCCTCCTCTTCCTCTGCCGTTGTCTCCTAGCTGCGCTACAGCTGTAAAGCGGCTTGAGATCGCGCTATTGATAGCGCTGCATTGAGCCTTCCCCCCAGAACGCTTAGAAGAAGGGAGCTTCTTCTCTCAACCCTCGTTTCTCTTTCTGCCTCTTTTCCAGCCGTTGGTGGATTTCAGAGGGTTTGGGTGTCTCTGGGATAGTCGCGCTGGAGCTGGTGGCCATTTTGAGGGCGCCTCGTGGCAGGCCGCCATTTTGAATTCTCGTATCTTTCCGATCGGGCTGCGAGGCTGCTACAGGCCATAGCGGGACCGACAGGCCGTGTGGATCCTGGTTTTGGAGGGTAGAGTGGTTCAGTGCCCAGTTACCCTTTGCATTGTTATTCTTGTTGGCTTTCTTTTCTTGCCCGCAGCTCGCCCAGAGACTCAGGCACTCACTTCCCATTTTTGTTGGGAGGCTGCCTCAGGAGGCCCACCTTTTTTTGCCCTTAGTTAATTATTCTAATTCGTATTTTTTTCCTTTTTCCTAGCCTCTGCGTTCATTCAGTGGATTGGTTATTTAGGTTTATTAACTCCAAATTTATTTTCCTTCTTCTTACTAAGATAAGTTGAAGGTACATTTTTATTTTATTCTGTTGATTGGAATATACTGTACATATACGTATACAATATACAATTTTACCTTTTTTGCTAAAGTTACTGTCAAAATGGTGAGGCTACAAATGGAAGAAGTAGATTATCAACATAAATTTTAGGGCATGATAATAGTAGCATGAATTATTTAGTGGATGATGTTTGTCAGAACCAGGGTGAAGATGATGCAATTATCGTTGTTCGTATTGATTTACATGGGACCACATATCAGTACTCTACTAATGCACCACTTGACTCCTTGTTAACCAAGCAAATCCTACTGAAATTTTGTCCCAGTGCATACAGGCTGTTTGAACATGGACTGAGTGGAAAAGACTTAAATCCCATACTGACAATACAAAATGGCTATAGAAATACGGTTCTTTCAATGATGGTGATTTTCTACCTTTGGTTCTGAATGGGGATAGCACTTCCCCATACAAATAGTCATCAACTTACAACCATTCTTGTAACAATTATTCAATGTTAAGGTGGTGCTAAACCAAGGAATTTACAACCTGTGCCCAAAATTAAAGCTATTGCAGTGCCCCTGCACCATGGAATTCAGACATTTGGCAGCCTATTTCTGTTTTCAGCTTCAGGGCCCTGCAATTCCCTACATGTGCCTAGCTCCTCCTCATCTTAGCCATCCACCAGAATACACACCTGCCAGGGTCCAGGAAACTTCACAAAACACCCAGCCTACCAGGGTATGGAAAACATTCCACTTACCTTAACTGTTTTTCTCCAGCTGTTGGCAGGTTCACCTAATACATAGTTGATATAAAAATTCTACACATCCCTGTTAAAATGCCAGATTTTTGAGATGTAAAAAAATCACTCCAAGATAAATCAAAAAAAAAAATTCCACTTTTAATGTAACATATAAACTATACAATTCAATTAAAAAACAAAGTGAAATCATTTAGGGGGAATAATATTAATAAAACATACAATAATGTGATTGCATAAGAATACACTGTCTAATAAGTAGATATGTGACTGTGTTCAGAATCAATCACAATCTAATTTATAGTAAATAGTAGTCAGTTACACACCTGCTGTCAATTAAAGTGACCCTGATTAAGCCTGTTCAGCTGTTCTAGTAGGATTTTTTTTGGTGACATTTACTCAGTTGCCTGTTACAACAAAATCATAATCTGCAAAGAACTTACAAAACATCAAAGGGATCTTTTTGTTGGAAGATATCGGTCAGGAGAAGTGTGCAAATTTTTTTTCCAGAGTATTGTATATACTATGTACCATAATGAAGATGGGAAGTGTACAAAATAATTTCCAAGGCATTGGATATATCATGGAACACAGTGAAAACAATCATTAACAAGTGGATAAAATATGGTACTACAGAAACATCACCATGAACTGGAGGTCCCTCCAAAATTGATGAAAAAGCAAGAAGAAACGTGGTTAGGGAGACTGAAAAGATCAACAACACCAAGGGAGCTGGAGGAATTTCTGGCAAGTACTGGTTGTGTATTTCAAATGACAACAATCTCTTATATTCAGCATACCTTTGCGCTATGGGGTAGGTCAGCAAGATAGAAGCCCTTTTCTTACAAAGAAAACCATCCAAGCCCAGTTACTTTTTGAAAAATGTGCATTACATTGGACAAAAGCTTTTGGGAAAATATGTTATGGTCTGATAACCAAGGTTGAACATTTTGGCCATAATTTCAAAACTGTGTTTGGCACAAAAACAACAGTGCATCACCAAAAGTACTCACAGTGAAGTGTTGTGGTGGCAGCATTATATTTTGGGGCTGCTTTTCTTCAGCTGGAACTTAGTCAACGTAGAGGGAATTACAAACAGTTTCAAATATCAGTCCATTTTTGCACAAAACCTTCAGGCCTCTGCTAAAATGCAAACAATGAAGAGAATTTCCACTTTTCAATATGACAACAACCCAACACATGCTCCAAATCAAGAAAAGAAATAGTTTCACCAGAAAAAGATCAAAATTGTGAAGTGACCCAGCCAGAGTCCAGTCCTGAATCCAATTGAAACCTATGAGGTGACCTGAAGAGGGCTGACTCCAGGAGATGCATTTGCAATCTGACAGATTTGAGTACTTTTGCAAGGAAGAATGGGCAGATTCCCAAGGCAAGATGTGCCATACTGATAGGCTCTTACCCCAAAATATTGAATGCTATCATAAAATTAAAATGTCCTTCAAACAAAGTGATAGCTTAAGGATATGCACACTTATGGAATCATGTCATTGTAAGTTTATTGTTAATTTTCCCCTCTAAAGTTTTGTTTTACTTTCAATTGAATTATACAGCTTATATTTTATAATACTGGTGGGAAAAAATACTGAAGTGATTTATCTTGGTCTGACTTTTTTATATCTCAAAAAGCTGACATTTTAATGGGTATATAGACTTTTTATATCCACTGTATGTGTGGTATAGTCTCCTTATTGAGGCCACCTCCCCCATTCTCCAAGCGGGTTCCACTCTTGTGATCCTTCAGAAGCTGCCTTCTACAAATCTTGTGCTCACTTATGATATCTAAAAATAACTATATCTTCAATTTACAACCACTAATTTGACAATCATCTAAATTAAAAATCCTATTACCTGTCTCGGTTTTTACCATTCTCCCCATAACTGTTCAGAGCATCCAGTAATGGGAGGTGCTTCAGTCTCTTCTTAGGAAGGCTGGGCTTAATTTTGAGGACGCTCCTCCTCCTCCTCCACGAGACTCCTCCTTAGCGTTCCCAGTTTTAGCTTAGCCTTCAGAGAATCAGGTTGTGGTTTCTTTGGCCGGAATAGAGTTAGAATATTCAGTGCATTCTAACCCAGATTTGGTACTTTAAAATTTCCATTCTTAGCTACCAACAGGTTTCCTACCATCTGGCCATCAGGAATTGTTCAACTTTTGTTGTTCAATTGTTCAATTGTTTCTGTTTCTTCTTCAAACCACCTCCCCCACACACACAAACACATAATGTACAATTAAACAGTGACATTCATTTAAGCACTTTGTTTTTGGAGAAGAATTATACTAATATTGCAATTCCTAATGTAGTATATTGTCAGATATATAATAAAGGATATGCTTTTATAAAGATGTATTCAATAATGTAAGACTTAAATGACCTTGACCACTCCTTTATAACTTTTGCCTTTTATAAGCTGAATTTCTTGTTTGCTTGCTTGCTTTCAAAAGACTCAGAAAACTTTACTTTGGCCATGTCAATTGCTTTCAGCTGTTAGCACTGAACATTCAAATAAATTTAATTTAAAAGCATTCTCCTATTATACTGGATGCTTCCTATGTCATCTGTTAAACAGTGCATGGTCAGCATATGGCTGTTTCTTTCTATTTAAGCTGTTTTCTCCTGAGAAAGGAAATTCCCTTCAGACCAGACAGACATCTGCTGGCTCTCCTACCAGCAAAGCCACAGAAGAGTTATCTTTCCTGTGATTAAAAGAAATAATGTCTGGAGGTTTTAGTTTTTGTTCAATTAATCAAAAATTAAACCCATGTGGGACTTGAAGAAACTGGGCTTCTTTGTGTGTTTCATCTACTGGTAGGAAGTCCTATAATGAATTTATAGCTTCTACTCATATAATTGTGCAATTGTGCAATATAAAAGTATAATAAATATTCATACACGATTTTGTTTTGTAAAAAGCATAAGCATGAAATATAAATAGTGACTAAAATAGCATACTGTATAATATACTAGCAAATGAAACCATGATTGGAATAAGATTTCCTTTAGAGTACAAGTGTTTTGTTTCAGAGATAGATACATTATCGTCTCTTTGTGTAAGTATGCCATGCTTCCTCTTTTAAAACACTTCCAGATGCTATAGAATATTGCAACATCCCCTATTCATTTCTCTCCCCCAAAGTTACTTACTCTTATAATGAATGTCTGAATATAATATTTTGGAATGTTAAGGAAAGCATTTTCTTACATGTGTGTTTTTGTATACCTATCAAATGTTTTGATAATACTAGTTGAGTTGTAGTTAAATATATTAGAATTTAAGCATTTAACTTCTTTTCTGTTCTTTTATCAGCAAAAGAACATACATTTTTTCTGTACCTTTACTGAAGTGATGAAATGATCATTTTTATGAAAACAATATGATGACAATTTATCTGGTTCTCTGATTCTAAGGCTATCCTTTTATTTTGTCACAAATCTACAATTCATGTGAAATATTTTATTAATGTGAAGACAACTTTATTAGCAATTAAGTTTTGAGATATCATCTGACACATTCTTCATCTGAAATTGTAAAGAAAAGCAGTTTTCTTTCAATCTATAACATCTTGATCAGAACAATCTGGATATTGAAGTGGATAGAAATAAAATCTTATTATCTCTTTCAGAGGCTGTATCATTATATGCTTCCTCATACAAGACAAAAATAAATTCTTTAATTCAAAATCTTATTACCTGCTTGTAAGATTTTGAATTAAAGAATTTATTTTTATTTCTATCCACTTCAATATCCAGAGTGCTGGAGCAGTGCTGGAGTTTTAATTACTTCTTTAAATATACAGGTAGTCCTTACTTAACAACCATACACCTAATGACCATATAATGACCTATAAAAAGATACCTCTGAACCAGTTCCAAAGTTCTGGTGGCTTCACACAACACATGACCACATTTTGGGTGCTTGGCAATAAGGTCACCTTTGGAATTACAACATTTTGTAATCACGTGGCCACAATTTGTAACCTTTTTTTTTACTAGTTTCTGGCTTTGCTGGTAAAAAAAGGTCTTATGAATATATGGATCACCTTAACAATTAACATGCTCACTTAATGACTGCTACAAAAAAGAGTTGTAAAATCAGAGCTGGTCAATTAGGTGCCTCATCATGAGAATTGGACTCCATTAAACTCGTTAAGTTGAAGACTGCCTACTTTGTACATACCTACTTTGTTAATGTATCAGTAACAGTTACTGAATTGGTTGCCACAGTATTTGAAGCATTGAATATCTCCTTCATCTAGTATACTGTTCTGTTTGTGGATACCATGATACTTAGTAGAATTTGCAAGTAGGTCATAAGTAAAACAAATATCCTTGTTCATTTTTTCTAGAGACTTGTATTGTTCAACATAAAATGTAGCTATGATTATTCATGTTCATATTTACCTACCATAAAGTTATTTAATTTCCTTTTAAAGTTTTCAAGGTTAGAAGTTATCATAATAGCAGTAGCACTTAGACTTATACACTGTTTCACAGTACTGTACAGCCCTCTCTAAGCAGTTTACAGAGTCAACATATTGCCCCCAACAATCCGGGTCCTCATTTTATTGACTTCAGAAAGATGGAAGGCTGAGTCAACCTTGATCAGTGAAACTCGAACAACTGAATTCTGGCAGCCAGCAATGAGCAGAAGTAGCCTGTGGTACTGCATTCTAACCACTGCACCACCATGGCTCTTTAATGCTTTAATCCAAATGGATGCCAGTATTTATAAGTAATAATTACATAGATTATTTTCTACAGTAGCACATACAATTTTGTAAAAAAAAAAATTTCTAAAATTTCTGAAATCATGTTTGAAGGAACAGGAAATTAGGATTAATTCAATACATTCAAAATAACTTTGATGAATTTCAGAGTGGAATTGAAATTATAAACTGAAATTTAAGAGGGTATTTTAATGAATTATTTATTAAAATTATACTCTGTAAATAATAGATACTTGACTTAATAATAGAATGTTGGAGAGGATTTTGAAATATTTTATTAAATTTAATATTATAATAGTATACAGTATGAGGGACAAAGCTTTGTAATGTTTAATTGAATTTAATTAGAAATTGAATTTATAGCATGTCACCTATAAAAAATTATACAATTTTAGGGTACATAAATAAGAGTAGTTTTCAAAATACTGTTATCTACTATATTTTACATTATTTTGATTCTACACTATATTTTGAAAATTCAGAAACTGGAACAGGTTCATAGAAAACAACAAGGAAAACAAGAGAACTTCAAACTAAGTTCTATCACAGTAGTAGACACTCCGAAGAGAAGCTTGAGTGTGTGTGTCTGTGTGTGTGTGTGTGCGCGCGCGTGTTAATTACAGAAAGGCTTATCTTGGTAGAATATTAGGGGAAAACATCCGGACAGTAACAACAGTTTGGTAGTAGAACCAATTACCAAGGAAACAATGAGTTCCCCTTCACTGGTTTTGTTCAAGAAAAGATTTTTTTTAACCATTTATTTTGAACTCATGGATTTCAGCCAGGGATTTCATTTGATGGTCTAAATTACCACTTAAACAATTCTATGATACAGCATTTTCTGCATTCCTGCCAGTGCAATTAACATCAGAAGAAAAGAAAAAGATTCAAAACTCAAAACAAATCAGCTTTTTTTTACGAGATTTTGAAGCATTGTGCTAAAATTAATGACATGCCCTCAGCTTCTTCTTTCTAATAAATATAATTGCAAGGATATATATCCTAATAAGGCCTCAATTCATCAGGATACTGTTTATATTTTGTTTCAGTATCAGTGTTCTATCAACAGCTATTTACAAGTGCCTAATAGTAAAAGAATAGTTCTACATTAGAAAAATATTGCAAAATCAATAGTCTTTAAATGAATACAGAAAATTAACAAAAATCTAAAAAAAGGATCAACAGCAGCAAAAGCAAAATAACAGGTACTAAAAATCAGTCAGGATCATATATATTACTTACTCAACAGAGGTGGTATTCAGCAGGTTCTGACCAGTTCTGGAGAACCGGTAGTGAAAATTTTGAGTAGTTTGGAGAACCAGTAGCAGAAATTTTGAGTTTGGAATACCACCTCTGACTGGCCCCACCCCCATCTATTCTCTGCCTCCCAAGTCCCAACTGATTGGCTGGGTCTTCTTTTGTTGCCCTGCACAGGAGAACAGAACTGAAAAGCAGGTTAGTGGGGTGGGGGAGAGAAAAAAAAGATAATACAGCATAACAACCACTGATAATCATTATGGAATAATTTCCATTATTAGTTATGAGGCATCATAACTAAGTAGACTTGATACTATGTAGTACTTTGAATCAAATTTACTACCAGAAATGTGAGCAGGGCATTTCCCTAATATTAATGAACAGTTTTTATATTTTTTAAAATAAAAATTATTTATGCAAGAAACTGTCTTTCTTGCCCACTAGGTAAACCAGATAGAAAATCAACTGCAGGCTAAATTACTTTTATTGATAACAGCATTAATAACAGAATCCTTCAACTTTGATTGTGCTGCAGTTATAACTCAGTGACTTAGGAAGAAATCTGCCTAAACTAGATTTCAATATTATTTCATTCTGGAGTTCAGCCTATTTTGAATAGGCTAGTGTTGGCTAAACTTTTCGGCACTGAGTGCCAAAACGGGAGTGCACAAGCTCTGGAAACCAGAAGAGCAGCTCCCCAGCATGCATGTGTGTGCCAGAAAGCTAAACTTCTTGTTTCTGGCGTGCGCATACGCACCAACCAACTGGTCTTCCAGTTTCTGGAGTTCATGTGCACACAAAGACCAGCTGGGCAGCATGTATGCACGCATCATTCTTTATTCACAATCATATAGAAATGTTTTGTTCAATTGTGAAACCACAGCAATTAGTTAAAAATGAGATCTCATGAATAATTTTACACATAAATTTAACACATTTCATAGGGAAAAACACCAGGATTTAAGACAAATTCCTTTGTGTAAATGAAACCATTGTGTTTCTTTTTAAATGTTTGGTAGGCATACATTAACAGTATTTTAGGAAATTCTGAATTGTCATATTTACTTTGTTTCCCATTGCTTTGTCTATTTTGTGTTCCCACCAGTTCTTTCTTGCAGATCAGTGGTATTTCTTGCAGATATTCCAATGCACTATTGTGGCTACTTTGTCTTGCTGTTATTTGTAATCAGTCTATTTAAACTTCTTGCAGCAGCTAAGTGGTCCACTGCTTCTTCAGTACTCAGTAAGCTTCTGCATCTTTTCCATGGTTGCTTCAGAGATTCCTCCAGTGCTCATTTTTCTTCTAATGTCTAGTGTACTTCCATGATAAATAGATTTTGTTAATATAACTGAATGGTTGAAGAGCGTGATTCATGTCATTTTTCTGGGATTCATTCATTTTTACTTGAGTCAAATTCACTATTCCAGCAGTATATGTATTAGCTAGAAATGCCCAGGTGTTAATTGCCTTGATACTTGATATTTGGTCTTAAAATCATATTTACTTTCATGATGGATTCACTTCTAACTTTCTTCTTGACTTCAGTATGCTTGATGCTGTCAGCTTGAAGGATGCTCAGGTATTTGTAGTAATTTTCTTTATCCAGACTCTTGATGTTATTTCCATAGGGCATCTTTGTTACTTCAGTTTTTACTATTTTCCACAGTTGATTGTGAATATGGCATATTTCTCCAGGCCAAATACCACCGCAATATCTTAGATATACATACAGACCATGTTGATCAGTGATTCTATTTCAGATTGCTTTTCTATACAGACTGTCTTTTTCACATTACTATATAAGGACCTGTTAATTAACTTATTTTAAGGCAGTGGTCCCCAACATTTTTGGCACCAAGAACCAGTTTCATGGAAGACAAGTTTTCCACGGATCAGGGGAGGAGGGAGAATGGTATCAGGATGACACATAGAGAAGCCTTCACTAGAAGAGGCTTTCTTTTGCTCCAGGGGAAAAAATCAGAAGACACAGAGAAACTTTCACTTGAAGAGGCTCTATGCTTCTTCTTCAGAGGAAACTCCCAATCAAAGACCCATGGAAGCAAAAAGAAGTATGATGACCAATGATTTTATCTATCTAAGGAAGTGGGAGAGAAGAGACTATCCTAACAAACTTCCAGCAAAACAGTAGTTTTCAACTTTCTGAGAGTCTTAAATATAAAGGTATAGCATTTATTGATATCTTAATATCTGAAAGTTGTGTGAGTTGTGTGAGATTTTTGTCAAACTGGCTGCACTGATTGCTGTGGTGTCTGGGGACCCCTCTTTTAAGGAAAACTTGTGTGAATCACTGCAGTTTCATTTATTTATTTTGCCTCCCGTTAAATATCAATATATATAGATTTTTTTTTTTCATTCTTTACTTTACAAATTCAAACCATATTAGTTGACATTTAACTGATAAGATTGTATCTGCTTTTTCTGCAGGTTTAATAGAAACTTTAAATAATCACTTTTGGATCAGAATCAGAATAGACTTGGAAGCGACCAGGGAGGTCTTCCAGTCCAGACCCCTGCTCAAGCAGGAGGCCCTATACCATTTCAGACAAGTGACTGTCCAGTCTCTTCTTAAAAACCTCCAGTGATGAAGCACTCACAACATCTGAAGGCAAGCTGTTCCACTGGTTAATTGTTCTTCATTGTGGTGGAAATAGCATCCAGGATTGGGTTGTCAGTCACTGCAAGCTGACTGGACTTAGTCTGTCAGATATACGAGGACACTCCCCTGTTGTTAAGGGTGCCCCAGAAATTGACTCAGTCAAGTAGCTAGGACCGTCGTTCTTTTAGTACTCTACAAATTTGAGATTAATTGAGCTCATCTCCAATCCAGGATGGTCCAGGGGCAGTGGTCCCATGCAGATTTGGACCACAACATGAATTGGCTAGAACTCAGGGCAGTCCATCTGGCCCTGAGGCAATTCCAAAATATAGTAGCAGATAGGGATGTCCTGGTCTTAACTGACAATGTGACCACTAAGGCGCATATAAACCGCCAAGGGGGTATACATTCAAGGTCCCTGATGCTAGAAACAGAGCAGCTCTGCCTCTGGATGGAAAGGCATCATGTATCGCTCAGGAGCTGAGCACATTACAAGTGTTGAAGTAGACTGGCTTAGCAGAGCCACCATAGACCACGCAGAGTGGCATTTGCACCCTGCTTTGTTTCAGGAACTGTTGGAGCGCTTTGGATGACCAACAGTAGAGCTCTTTGCCTCTTAGGACAATGCGCAACTCCCAAGATTCTACTCCAGGTTTGCAGTGCTGGAGGCAGAGGGGACAGACGCCTTATGCAGCCATTGGCCAAGGGAGCTTCTCTATGCATTTCCTCCTCTGCCCCGATCCCGAGGGTGATACAGAAACTATTGGAGGAAAGAGCAGAACTCATACTTGTGGCTCCTCATTGGCCCAGACAGCCATGGTTGGCAGACTTAGTAAACCTATCTGTGGCCAGACCTTGGAGGATACCGGCGGACAGAGTATCTCTCAGCCAGGAACTTTGTTACATCCAGATCCCCAGTGGCTTCAATTGACTGCTTGGAGATTGAGCAGGGATCTCTGATCAGGGACCATTACTCCTCCAAGGTAATACAAACCATTCAGGCCTCCAGGAGGCCTTCCATCAATCACATTTGTGATGCGACCTGGAGGGCTTTCTGTGAATGGTGCTCTCAATCTGGGATGGACCCTACCGAGGCTTTGGTTGCCCAGGTGCTGGACTTTCTTCAAGAACGACTTGACAAAGGCCTGTCACCCAACATGTTACAGTGGCAGGTGGCGGCCTTATCTTCTGTACTTTCTTTGGGGGACTCAGAATCCCTATCTAGGCATCCTGTAGTCTGCAGATTTCTGAAGGGAGCTACACATCTGAGGCCTCCAGTGGTTTATCAATACCCGACATGGGATCTCTCTAAAGTACTTCATTGGCTGACTCTGAGGCCTCATTTGAACCACTCTGCAATTTTTGTCTTGCAAGGTGGCCTTCCTGGTAGCCATCACCTTGGCCAAAAGGATTTCGGATTTGGCTGCCTTATCTGTCAGGAAGGACCTTTGTATTTTTCACCCCAAGCAAGTTGTGTTGAGATTGGACCCTTTGTTCGTGCCAAAGGTGAACTCCTGGTTCCACAGGGCCCAGGGACTGTTTTTACCTGATTTCTGTCCAAAACCATTCTTTTTTAAAAAAAGGTGGCACACTCTGCATGTTCAAAGGGCACTACATATTTACATTAAATAAACTTCTCCCCTCAGGAAGTCTGAATCCCTTTTTATATCTTTTCAACCCTCTACCATAGGTTGCAAGGTCTCTCCAGTGACTGTGGGGAGATGGATCAGACTGTGCATATCCAAAGCCTACCAATCCCAAGGATTTGCGGTTCCTCCAAGAATAACAGCCCATTTGACAAGAAGTGCAGCCATGTCAGTGGCGTAGGCCATTCAAGCCTCTCTGGAGGAAGTTTGCAGGGTGGCAACTTGGCCTTTGCCTTCTCCGTTCATAAAACATTATAAGCTGGACTCCTTTGCATCTTCGGAGACAGCCTTTGGACGGAGAGTTCTTCAAAAGGTCTGCCCTGTCTAGGGGATTCAGACCGAAGGACAGCCTGTAGGACAGCCAGCTTTGGTATGTCCCAATCCTGGATGCAATCTCCACCACAATGGAGAAGGATCATTGGTTCTTACCTGATACAACCTTTCTCTTTGGGTGGAGATAGCATCCAGATCCACCCTGATGGAGGTCCGTTCCAAATCCCGTGGAGCATGAAACAACAACAAGAAAACACATCAGTCTGTCACTACTCCTTTGCCAATTTCTGGGGCACCCTTAGCAACAAGGGAGTGTCCTCACAGATCTGACACTCAGTCCAATCAACAGAGTTCACTGTATTAATTCATACAGGGTTCAGAGTTCACTGAATGTTGCATAGATTTTACTAGCAACAAAAGGCAATCTAAGTGTTGGTGTGCATTTGTGTGCACCTTTCAACCTGTTTTATACAACCAAAGCTTTTTCTTGAACTCCACAAAACAGATCTAAGTCCAAGTGAGCAAACAATTTAATTAGGTTCTATTAGATAAAACATAGGTTGCTGGTTCAGAAAAAAAAAAAAGCACAGATTTCGAGTTTTAGGTATAGAGAGGTTTACTGGCCAATGGTTACATATATGGAAGGTCATCACATGTGGAAACCAATTAAAACTGACAATATTCTTAACTGGTTAGGAAACACCTATCTGTTCTATTATGAAGTGAGTAGTTTATTGGGATTAGAGCCTGATCCCAATTAACCAGTATTAGTATAGCTGCTTCAAATGATTGCTAGGTGAATTGGTTTCAGGTTCTTAAAGCTTCCTGGGATTGTTAAATTTTTTGGAGTCTGACTTGGGAGACAGGAAGAAATGGATAAATAGACAGAGAGATAAATATATAGACAGACAGAATTATTCGTAGATAGAATCATTCATAGAATCATTCAGTGGATATTTTGCCTGTAATTGGAGTTTTCTTATGTAATGTAAAGTCTATTGCTTGTCCTATTCTTCTTTCTAATGGAATTAATTCCTGATAATTCTCTTTTCAATTTTTATTTCATTCTAAAATCTGATTGTAATAGGATTTGGTATTGTTTTTCCATCTTGGTTTTATCTCATTTGCTTCAGTTAAAGTTCTTTCATGATTACTTTTGAGAATGTGTTAACTATAAATTCTCCTGTAATTTCTCTGATGTTCTTAAAACCACATTTCATTTTTTTCTGTTATTTTCTTGTATTTATTGCATTCTTGATTAAAATATCTTTCTTGATATTTATTGCATTATGAGCCACCGTGGCGCAATGGTTAGAGTGCAGTACTGCAGGCTATTTCTGCTGACTGCCGGCTACCAGCTGCTAGCAATTTGGTAGTTCAAATCTTACCAGGCTCAAAGGTTGCTCAGCATTCCATCCTTCCAAGGTGGGGAAAATGCAGACCCAAACTGTTGGGATCTGTAAAGCACTGTAAAGTGGTATATAAGTCTTAATTGCTATTGCTGTTATAGTTGGGATTTTAAAACAATCTCAAGAGCTTTCTATTCTTTCATATGGCCTCATGTCCTGAATTATATATAATGTGATAATCTGGTTTTAAAAGGTTCTTTCCTACCTAGCTTTATTTTTTCCTAAAACATCTCATTTAGTATGCTTCATTATGATTTCATGACTTTAGGTAGGTTATGAGATTTTTTTGTTTTGTTTTGTTTTTTTTGTTTATGCTTCTTCCATTCGATATTCAGTTGTTTTTGTAAAACAAGAAACTTATAGTATTGGCATCAACTGTCAAATAGTTTCTTGTTTTGTTGGTGCCATGTGATCCCTATTAGATTTACTTACAAAAGTTGAATATTCTTTCTCAGTAGCAAGAGAAATAAATGCCTTCTGGCTTGGAAAGTTGCAATATATGGAACTAGAATTACATAGCTATTTCAGCCATGCTCATGTGCAATAACACAAAGGGCTTGTCATTCTCTTTCTTTGGATTTGATTTTGGAGTTTCATGTCCTAGTGAATTGGCTCCCTTCAGACCTACAGAGACTGTCCCTGCCTCACTCTATGAGGATTACCCTTCGTTTTACCTCTTCTCTTTTGACCTTATCATCAAGGATAATCCTACAGAGGCTCATGATCCTTCCAACATTGCTCTCAGGCATTTGTAATTATTAAATTCCTTCATCAAACAGAGGCAATCTCATGGAAAGGATATTTTATATTATTGATAAAACTTATCTGGATCTCCTATTGGATAACAAATGCTCCGTTACTCAATTTCAGTTTTATTTCCAAAATGCAATTTTCCTAAGTTTTACTTAAGGTTCGAATATTGCAATTATTTTATGCTAAGTAATGTTTATTTGTATATCACTTGTCTTTCAGGACTCCTTAAAAGAAATATTTCTCTTTTTTTATTAACAATCTTTTTGAATGAGAGTGGAAAATACATTTATTCCATAAACAATTAATGAAGGAAGGGTCCAAAACATTTTTGCCAGTTTTTGAATAATTTTTTTTAGCGTTTAGGGTCAAAGTGACATTTTTAGTGGCTTTTAAAATAAAACAGTTACAAATAAAAACTGACAAAAAGTTATCATTTCATCTTAACCCAGTTTTACTTGGGATATTTAATTTGAAGCTAAAACCCCAAAATTTAGCATACTAAAGAAGAAATACACAGTAGTTTTATACACAGAATTGTGCCACTTTAAAAATAGAGTTTTTTTCATCATCAAGTTGGAAGCACTGAGGTGCTTTGGGGTTGAAAGGATTAACTGCTGACATCACTGCTACTCAAAGGAGATCAAGTTGAGAGCTCCTTTCATGTACTCATTAATGAGCCCACTGAAGTGGTACCTATTTATCTACTCACATTTGCACCCTTTTGAAGCTTCCCAATCTGCAGGAGTTGGAGCAAAAGATGGTAGCTCATTCCACCACAACAATATCATTCAGATCATACAGGCTTGCAGATTGTTAACCCATCATTCTAACCATGTGAATCACTGCACTTTCTTATGTGTAGATTTAATATTTGATTTTATATATAGCTTGTAATATTGACGTGATATATTTTTTATTCTTCATAGGTTTTTGTATTTCTTTCAATCTATTAACCTAGTACTTTTTAGTGTGGTGGTGGTGGCATAGAAACTAGAAAACTATGAATTGTAGTCCTGTGTTAAGCATGAAAGCTGGCTGGCTGACTTTGGGCCTGTCACTCTTTCTTAGGCCAATCCATCTCAGTGTTGTTGTGAGGAAAGTAGGATGAGGAAGGAATATTATGTATGTTTGCTGCCTTCAGTTAAGACAGAATTTTTTTTTAATACATACACACTTTTAGCTTAATGTTCAGAAGGCACATTTGAACCTTGAGTAGAAAACTGATAGGAAATATTTCACAATGTCAGGTTTTTTATGCTATACTGGAATATATTAGTTTTACAATACCCCTCAGTATTGCTGTTTATCCACCTGTATTTCATTATAAGTACTTTATTTTTCTATTTATCATGTGATTTATTTCATATTTTTTCTTATTTATTTTTCAAAATACATAATATAAAGAACAAATAGATCATTTGGCATGAGCTACTAACTTCTTGTTTGTTTCTTTTTTTTAAATTTATCAACTTTATTGAATACAAAAAATTAAAATATACAGATATACAGACTCAAAAAACAAGGATTCATACAGACAAACATTACCATAATCTCTGTGGTAAAACTAATTAAACTTTCCTTTAATACATTTGACAGTGAGTTAAATATTTCCTAAATTATATTATGTGGCAGTTATTTCTTACTTCCTATGGGTTCTCTGTTATTTATGTTCTATCAAACATAATGTTCTGTTGTTAATATTTGTTGTTGGATTATACTTATTTATTTTTACCAATGAATTCCTTCTATTGATTGTTTAAAGTACGAGAGAGTCTAAGACTGACATTAACGATTCCTGTTTATTATTGTATGTATCGAAATCTGTTTCATAAGTTTATTTCCCCCCACCCCCTTGATTCCCCTTTTCATTTTTTTTTAACGTTCTAGCCAATCATACCACTTATTCCAGGTCGAGTAAAATTCCGCCTCCTCTTTTCCTTTTAATTTTAGTGTGAGTTTTTCCATTTCTGCACATTCACAAATGTTTTGAATAATAAATTGTATTGGTGGTATATTAGGTGATTTCCAAAATTAAGCCAGTGAGATACGTGCCGCTGATAGGATATGGATAATCAAATATTTTACTTTGGAGGGATAATCTTCCTTAATGATACCCAGAAGATACAATCTAGGTTCCCACTCCAATCCACCCTGGACAATTTCTTCTAACCAAGTTTTGATTCTAATCCAAAAAATTTTGACCAAATCTCCAGTCCGTGTTTGTTTCTTCTTTTTATATCAATTGTAGTTAATAGAACAATTACATACACACATATATATTGTGTGTCTATGTATTACTGTAAAATCTATACAAGTAAGAGATTTGTGGAAAACACTAAGAAATTCATGAACAAATAAAAAATGCATGAAATGCATGAGAAAATAATTATATTTCTATATCTATGCTAAGAAAATTGAATGTAAACGGTGTAAAAGTATAAATTATACAAAATGCTGAGAATGAAACAGTTGGTGGTGGACACAACTTTTGTACATTAGTGAACGGATTCATATAAATAGACATAGCGGTCTTTGGTCACTGTTTAATTCTTGAAAATAATATTAAATTGAGAGTGTCTTATTCTGCATAATAAACAGGTCTTTTTTGTTTCTTTGTTCAAGAATAGCTATCTTAAAATCTTCTATTTTTTCCAAAGGGCATGAGCTTTAGATAAAAGTGGATGAAACTAGAAAATGTGCTTCTATACCCTTGTTCTGAGGATGCAGTTTACAGTGGGGAAAAATCAACTACTTGCTTTCCATCCCTATGCTTCTTGTATTACAACTGTTTGTAATGAAATGTTTTAATTCTTGATTCAGAATAAGTGAAATTTCTAGGAATATATTTATTATGAAACAGAATTTTTTAGGTCCCAAAAACTTTTGAGTTTAACAACTTATAAAATAAATAAATGATAGTCATGAATTATGTTGGCCTTTTGATTATATGAAAAACTAATTAGTTACAATGATTTCTAAAGGAAAGTCTGTGATCCCTATTTTGCAGCCATTGTTTGTTTGTATGTTTCAATTTTATATTTTGTACTGAAATTTTCTTGAACCTGAATATATTTTTATAGTGTCAGTTAGCCTGTCCAGTATCTTGACAAATACAGTCTAAGTGTATGTTGGCTCAATTTCATCTCTAGATGTTTTAAGACATTAAACAGTCTTGTATATAGTTCATTAACAATAGGTCATATATCTTAAAAGATTCCTGCAGAATCTTAGCCCTTTAAAGTAGATAACAGTGGATAAAAGGAATTTAAAGCATCAGGTAGGATTAAAGATATACATTATAGCTGAAAGATTTAAAAGAATAATGTCTTCAGTTATAGTCAGTGTCTTTATATACATAGAATTTTAAAGGATTGTAAAATTATACTAATGTTAATCAAATTACAAATGCTTGAATATTATTAAACTTTATCAAGCTTTGATGTAAATCTTAACAATTAACTTTTAAAAAGAAAATGTAGGCTGCCTGCATCTTAAATTATGTGATAACTAGGAAAGATAATTAAACAAATAGTCCTGTTTTTATGGATGTAACATAATTTTTAGTAATATAATAGAACTATATTAGCACTTGTTTCATAATTTACATATTTATATAGATCATGTTGAAATTGACACTGGCATAGAAAAAAAAGTTTAGAATCTATCTTTAATGTACTTTTCATTTTCACTGACAATACCTTGATTTTTGGAAGAAGTTTTTTTTTCTTTGACAGACTAGACTAGACTAGACTAGACTAGACTAGACTAGAATAGAATAGAATAGAATAGAATAGAATAGAATAGAATAGAATAGAATAACAGAGTTAGAAGGGACCTTGGAGGTCTTCTAGTCCAACCCCCTGCTTAGGCAGGAAACCCTACACCACTTCAGACAAATTGTTATCCAAAATCTTTTTTAAAACTTCCAGTATTGGTGCATTCACAACTTCTGGAGGCAAGTTGTTCCACTAAATTAATTGTTCTAACTGTCAGGAAATTTCTCCTTAGTTCTAAGTTGCTTCTCTCTGTGATTAGTTTCCACTAGGGGTGGGATTCTACTGGTTTGGACTGTTTCGGGCGAATCGGATGTTCAAGTTATATCTGTTCGCCAAACTGGTATTTCAACCAACTAGATGCCCCCCCCCCCCACTCCTCCCCTCCCCTCCCAGGAGTCTCCACTCTAGGCAGGTAAGTGCAGGGTCCATGCAGAGGCTCTGGGAAGGGGAAAAACAGGCCTGTTTCTGACTTCCAGTGGGCCTCCAGAGCCCAGGGGAGGCCATTTTCACCCTCTCAAAGGCCAGGGGGAAGCCTCCGAACCTTTGGGAGGGTGAAAACAGCCTCCCCCAGGTTCTGGAAGCCCACCGGAAGCAGGAAACTGGAAGTTCCGATAGGCTATGCCCACCATGACCACGCCCACCCAGCAACCGGGCAGCGAACTGATTGCTGGGATTTTTGAATCCCAACCCTAGTTTCCACCCACTCCTTCTTGTCCTGTCCTCAGGTGCTTTGGAGAATAGCTTGACTCTTTCTTTGTGGCAGGCCGTGAGATATTGGAACACTGCTATCATGTTTCTCCTAGTCCTTCTTTTCATTAAACTAGACACACCCAGTTCCTGCAACCTATTCATATGTTTTAGCCTCCAATCCCCTAATCATCTTTGTTCTTCTTCTTTGCACTCTTTCTAGAATTTCAACATCCTTTTTACATCATGGCAACCACAACTGAATGCAGTACTCCAAGTGTGGCCTTACCAAGGCATTATAAAATAGTATTAACACTTCACATAATCTTTATCCTATCCCTCTGTTTATGCAACCTAGAACTGTGTTGGCTTTTTTGGCAGCTTCTCCACACTGCTGGCTCATATTTAAATGGTTGTCCACTAGGACTCCAAGATCTCTCTCACAGTTACTACTATTGAGCAAGGTACCACATATACTGTACCTGTGCATTTGATTTTTCTTGCCTAAATGTGGAACCTTACTTTTTTACCATTGAATTTCATTATTTTCAATAGCGCTCAATATTCAAGTCTGTCGAGATCCTTCTGTGACCCGAGGCACCACAAAAGAGGGGGGTGGGGCGTCCTCGGGGGGGGAGGGGAGGGGAAGAAAGGCGCACCCCCCCCCCCCAAAACCCCCAACCCCAAAACCCCCCCCAAACCCCCCCCCCCCCCCCCCCCCCCCCCCCCCCCCCCCCCCCCCCCCCCCCCCCCCCCCCCCCCCCCCCCCCCCCCCCCCCCCCCCCCCCCCCCCCCCCCCCCCCCCCCCCCCCCCCCCCCCCCCCCCCCCCCCCCCCCCCCCCCCCCCCCCCCCCCCCCCCCCCCCCCCCCCCCCCCCCCCCCCCCCCCCCCCCCCCCCCCCCCCCCCCCCCCCCCCCCCAAACCCCCCCCCCCCCCCCACCCAAAAACCCCCCCCCCCCCCCCCCCCCCCCCCCCCATCTTCAGCCTATCTTCTGGAATGTTGGCTATTCTTGCCAGCTTGGTGTCATCTGCAACTAACTACAGGTAGTCCTCAACCTATGACCACAATTGAGCCCAACATTTCTATTGTTAAATGAGACATTTGTTAAGTGAGTTTTGTCCCATTTTACAACTTTTCTTGCCACTTTTGTTAAGCGAATCACTGCAGTTATTAAGTTAGTAAGAAGGTTCTTAAGTGAATCCAGCTTCCCCATTGACTTTGCTTGTGAGAAGGTCGCAAAAGATAATCACATGACTGCAGGACACAGCAACTGTCATAAATATGAGCCAGTTGCCCAGCATCAGAATTTTGATCATATGACCATGGGGATGCTACAATGGTCGTTAAGTATGAAAAACTATCATAAATCACTATCTCAGTGCTGTTGTAACTTTGAACTTTCAGTAAACAAATTGTTGTAAGTTGAGGACTACCTGTATTTTATTTTATAAATGCTTACATATAATCAATCAAGCTAGTATGGTCTCATATTTTCCAGTTATCTTTATGTAACAATTTTTCCCATAATCAAGCCTTTTAAAGATATTAATATTTCTGTTGACAGTCACTTTTTTTTTTTACATTTTAGTGCTGTTTCTTCTCTCTTTGAGCCTCTTTACATTATTTATAATTGTTGTGGCTCCTTTTAAAAAAGTATCTTAAAAAAATCTAAATGTAAAACCAAATCAGGAGGAAGGCTGTATCTTAATTTTAAGCATTGGTCAACAGACTATTTGAATAGTTTATAAAAAAAAATAGGTGTAAGAAGTCTTAAAATGACATGAAAAGCTCTTGCCATGTTTCAGGTAAAATCACTAATTTCTTTCCTTGTGTCTCACATTCCTGTTCAAACATAAACACTCTGTCTACCTTATCAGTAAAACGGGTTGGCAATTATTCACCTCTAGATCAAATAGCAGGGAGAACTTCAAAGCAAGGATGAATTCTAAAGGTCTTCTGCAACTATTATGATAGCAGTTTCCTCATTCCACAGGCTCTTTAGATAGGAATAAAATGGAAGCAATGCAATAGATTTTCTCTTTCTTAAACTTAAATAGAAGCTAAATGTTGTGGATTTCACTTTCTTTAGAAACAAATATGAAGTTCTGATCTGTACTTAAACTATTTAAAATTGAAAAAGATTAAATCATTTCCCACCAGGTGTTTCATTGCTTGATTTTTTTTTCACACCAATAGAGGTTTTATTTTGTTATTACATGGTATAGTATTCTTATTTTGTTAACCTTAAGTCACTAAATAAATATTTTAAATAAAAGATGAAGAAACTCGACACTGTGTAAAAATTGTATCTTGGGTAACAGTCTTAACTGAAAACTTCCTTATAGAGTAGTTGTTGAAAAATATAAGATGCAAGCAAATCTTGAGTGAAATTATAGCTTCTAGATGATGGTTATTTAATAGAATCCAAAGATTTGAACAAAATCATAACTTCTATATAATGGTTATTTAATAAAATCCAGTTCTTCAGTCCCAAAAGTGCACATATAAATCCTAGTTTCCCATTTTTTTTGCACTCATGCATTTAGAAATAGACACCTGGTGAAATCCTGTGCAAACTCAGAATATCCAGTAGGAGACTTGCAAAGGATTAGGTATTGGAATGACAGAAACGATAACCCTGCAAAATATGGTTGTAACCCAGGAATATTCTACAAGTGGTTGACTGCCTCCCCTCTCATTCAAGTCATAGGACTAAACTGTTGTGGCCAAAACCTGGCTTACCTAAAACAACCAAATCACTTTAAAGATACGACATACATGTATTAGGCATGCAAACAATACAGCGTACACTGTTTTTCCAGCAAAGCATTAACAGCTTGCTGGGCAGCCCTGGGCAAAGAAGTACTTATACAGTTAGTCCTCGACTTACAACAGTTCATTTAGTGCCTGTTCAGTTACAAAGGCACTGAAAAATGTGACTTATAACTGTTTTTCATAGATATGACCTTTGCAGTTTCCCATGATCATGTAATCAAAATTCAGATGCTTGTCAACTGGTTCATATTTATGACTGTTGCTGTGTCCCAGGGTCATGTAATTACCTTTTGTGACCTTCTGACAAGCAAAGTCAAAGAGGAAGCCAGATTCACTTTAGCATCTTTACATATTACTATCTTATCAACTGCTGTGATTCTCTTAACAACTGTGGCAAGAAAGGTTGTAAAATGGGGCAAAACCTACTTAAATGTCTCACTTAACAATAGAAATTTTGAGTTCAATTATAAGTCGAGGACTACCTGTATATCTTTGAACTACTACTTTTCAACGACAAGCAAAGGAAAAGGCAGACACAATGTAAATTATAGCATGATGTTGGAAAAATTTTGCTGACACATCTGGATGACATTCTTATCATTTATCCCTTTCTACCATATTGGTATGTAAGCTGTCCTCTCCTTGATATATATATTTAGTAAATATAAACTCTTTGGTTTACAGGGTGACAATTTCCTGACTTATTCTTCTCCCTGTTTCTACTCATGCCAATTTAGTTTGCTGTGAATGTTTTATTACAAATAGCTGATTGGGTAATGAAACATTTGAAATAGCTTTGAAACTGGATTATGAATTAACTTCATGCAGAAATATCTCATAATTTAGACCTAGGCTTTAGATATTTTTTAAAAATGTCTTTAATTTCTGTTTATTAGTTAAGATTTAAATTGAATTATAGAGCATTAATGTTAATTTTTGAATTGTATTTTATTATTTAATGCAATGTACTATGCCTAGTTCTGAAGTAGCCTGCATGAAAAATAGAAAATAAAAAAATAGAAACCTTGGTATTCAACTGCTTTGAAATGCATCAAATTTGGTATGCAAAAAAAATTGTCTTGGTACTCATCGTTTGTTTGGTTCTCAACGCACAAGCTAAAACTTATCAATGTCAGCTGCCTTGTTTATTTATTATTTCCTATGAGGAAAAAACTGTTTGGTACTCATTGCTTTTGGTACCCATTGCACCTCCCAGAACTAATTAACAATGAGTACTGAAGTACCACTGTATTACAAATGTTACTGTTGCTATCTATGGAAACTTTGTCTGGAGGAACAGCTGTAAATACATCATTCTCCATCGACGCACTGAGAAAAGGCATTCAGGTAAGACAATGCCCTTTTTGTGTTATAGAGATACGAACAATGAAATTAATAGTACTTTTGTGCCACCCTGCCCAGAAAAGTGTGCAGTTTGTGAGTTTATCTTGGATTTGTGGCTCCTTTTTTACGAACAGTTCTAAAGGTGGGATTTTGCATAAAATTGCTTTGTGTGTCAGTTGTATATTTTCCTATAGTGGGATATATTACTCATAGTCATTTATGCTTTGATTACCTCCCAATTGAATTCTACATGGGACTGCCATTGGAGACCACTAAGAAGCTGAGGCAGAATGCATGCCTTGATATGCCTGTATTCTGCCATTACTCCGTAAGCTTTTCAATTCCCAGTTCGCTTCCATGTTCAATTGAAGATGCTGTTTACCACTTACAATTTTTTTTCGGGGCATGGGGTCCGATTATCTTCTGTATCATTCTTGTTAAAGAATGGTTTAGTGGGATCCAAAAAGCAGACTCTTTGTGTTACAGTCTCTCCCCTTTGGAACACTGTACCCTCCAAGATTTGTTTAGTCCTGACACTGTTAACATTTCATAAAGCCTTGTACACATGGATTTTCTCCCAGACATGTGGCCTTTAGGTTGGTGACCTATCTCACAAAAAATGACTGGGTGGTGTATAACAAAGATATAAAATGACAAACATATAAAATCATTATAAATACAAAATCAAATATAAATAAATACATAGCTCTGAGCTGAATTCTGGAATTCTTGGTTATCTGTAAGCTTGGTTGTTTGCTTCCAAATGTTTCATTAGCTAATCAGGTAATATCAGTACTAGTGAGCATGGAGTTTCCTCCTTGCTTATGTACAATAGCTACAGTAACTACTTAATAACACTGATGATGTTACTCAGCTGGATGATAGGTGGGTGCTATGGCAGAGAAGGCCCACCTCCTGGGACATAGGAATTATTGTTCTCACAGCACGCCTCTTCTGTCAGATTTGATAGGCTGGGCAGACGTAATTAAGGAAAGGTGGTCAGTCAAATAACTTGGTCCCATGCCATGAGGATCTTTAACAGGTCAAAGCTACCACCTTGAATTGGACCTGGAGGGAAATTGGCAAATAATGCAGCTCATTCTATTGACCTGCTCCCTTCATACACATGTACAGCAAGTGTTTTACAGGTATTTATTTAACACCCCCCACAACAAGTCCTCAGAAAGCACCACCATTGTGCGGATTTGGATTCTGAACTCAGCAAGAGTCACTGGGTAACCAAGTCCAATGGGCACACATGAAGTCCAGGAAAGCAGTCCACAAGTCAAATGGGTCAGGATACATGGCATGAGCACACATGATTTCAGTTATCATGTTCTACTTCTGCCATTCCTACAATATATTTTCTATACATATTGTACATATGTATATATTATACAATGAAGACAGTACCATGTTTTCCCTCTCTTCCATATTGTAACTCTTTTGGTGTTTCCAAATTCAGCTTATATATCAACTTCTTCATGCAAAGGCTTCATAGAAGAATTTGTGCCTCAATTCATACAGCAACTTGCTCTTGTAAAATTCCTTAGAAGGATAGCCAGGCATTCTATACATGCATTGGTCTTAATATTTGCTACATTGTGAGATGAATTACAAAGGTCATACTGTCAGTAAAACAAAGATATATTAACTTCCTTTTTTGCTTGATGTTAAAAATCTGTTTTTAGTTGTTTCAGAGTTACTTCTGTTTTGTTTTTGCCTGGGGCTTTTATCCTCCATTTCCCTCTATGTATTATTTAAGTTTATGTGAAATCTACTTGATTATTTTTTGAAGATTGGTCTTCTTCCTCTCCCTTTTCTCATCCCAAGTGATTCTTATCTATTCCCATAGGTCCTGTGGCTCACTTTTTGCATGAGTTGTATGCTAAATCTGTTCCTTCCATTGAAGGAATGTTTGCTGGCTATGCATTCTTGACATCAGCCCCCCACCTTTAATTGGATATATTTAATACAAAAAGATTCAAAAGGCAGAATAAAAAAATTTGAAATCTGAAAAAAAAATGTGAAGAGGAATTTGGTGAAACATTCTTCTATTTTTATGATGTCAGAGTTTGGTGGCACATTTGCTTTCTTTAATTGTCTTAACTTCTGTATTTGACAGTAATAATTCATGATCTGTTCTACAGGCTGCCCCTGGAAGATCTATCTTTTGTTTCCCATATATAGGCATTCCCATAAATAAATATCGATCACATACTGAGCTGTTGCAAGACAATCGCTCAGACTGACTACAAACAACATCACAACACAGTTGCTCAGATAGTCCACTGGAACTTGGGTCACACCTACCATCTGCCTGTAGCAAAGAACTGGTGGGATCACAAGCCTGAAAAAGTGGTCGAAAATGAGCATGCAAAACTACTGTGGGACTTCTGAATACAGACTGACAAAGTTTTGAAACACAACACCCCGGATATCATGATTGTGGAGAAGAAAAAAGTGTGGATCATTGACATTGCCATACCTGGTGATAGCAGAATCGACGAGAAACAACTTGAAAAAAATCACCAGATATCAGGACTTGAGAATCGAACTGCAGAGACTCTGGCATAAACCAGTGCAGGTGGTTCCAGTGGTACTTGGCACACTGGGTGCTGTGCCTAAAGACCTAGGCAAGCACTTAAAAACAATTTGCGCTGACAAAATCACCATTGGTCAGCTGCAGAAGGCCACCTTACTGGGATCTGTTCACATAATCCTCCGATACATCACGCAGTCCTAAATGCTTGGGAAGTGTTTGACTAGTGATTTGTGATATGAAACCCAGCATAGTTATCTTGTTTTCTGTGTACACTGTCAATAATAATAATAATAATAATAATAATAATAATAATAATAATAATAATAATAATAACAACAACAACAACAATAAATCCAGATATCACAATTATCGAAAACCAAAGTGTGCAATTTATTGATATTGCTGTACCAGGAGATGCCAGAGTCAAAGAAAAAGAACTGGGGAAAAAAATCACAAAATATCATGACCTGGCCATCAAAACTACGCAATTATGGATGAAACATGTAACAGTGATACCCATTGTCATTGGGGCACTTGGTACCATGTCCAAGAATTTTATAAAATACATCAAGAAATTGTAACTTCCTGCAATAACACCAGCGTAACTGCAAAAAACACTTGTGCTACCCGGAACATCATACATTTTAAGCAGATACATACCTAGAATGCTGGCAGAAACCCTTATCAATCATCAGTGCCAGACAATGATATTTGTGATATATTTGTAAATGTTCAGTTGGCTGAGTTTCATGTTTAATGAATAAAAGGTGGTGGTGGTGGTGGTGATGATGATAATAATACCATTTAATAATAAGTTTTATAGGATTATTATTATTGTAAACATCTGGTTTATTTTTGGTTAAATGTTTTTTGAGGTTTCAATATTTGATCTGAAGCTAATATGAAAATGGAACATAAAAGCAAACTTTGGCCATCTTGAACTTAAATTCTACAAAAAGCAGACTTGCTTAAAAAGCTCAATTTGTCATTAAATTATTCCAAGCAGATAACATATTTCCTATTTATTTCCAATGGTCCTAATTGTCAAGTTTAAAATTTTAGTTATGAATGAAAATCTGCAATAATACTATTTACCAATAATGTGATTGTATTACTGTCAGATGTTTATTCTGGTGTATGTGCCAAGGATTATATTATAAAGAAAAGGATATTGATAATGTTACAATCAAAGAGTTCTTTGTTAATGTAATTTGATATTGGGAATTTTGTAATCCTTACCATCAGTATTTATTTGACTGTGAACAACAAATAAGGCAAAGCTCTTGTGGGATTAATTGACTGTAATTTGAAGCAAGAGTTCTGCATTGGCAAATACTGTGTCACATAAACATCATTGTTCTATGTGTAAACAATTGTAATATTAATCATTGGCCAGTATCTGACTTTGAAACTCACAGCTGTGTGTCTCTACAACTATTACAGTTTATAAGTACACTGTGGCTAAGTATGAACTTCATAGCATTTCATTACAAAATTCATGTTTTGCACCTTCATTTTATATTTGGTAACTGTGAATCATGGTATGCTACCATTACCCATTATAGTAATAGAGTCTGAAAAATGAAGTTTGAAATTGAATATGAATTTCTCACCTGAAATAAGAAAAGCTTAACTTCTGATTTTCAAAACCTGTTCTCTGCTCTTATATATCACCTTTACATCTATGTAAAATGACATAGATTCTCTTCAGTGAACTAATTTAGAGGGACAGAGGCAGCCTGAATTGCTTAGCTGAAGATGAAAGTCCTTAAAATTTGCCTTCCAAAATTATTTCTCTCAATCTTCTTCTTGATGTCTGGCTGAAGTGTAAATAACCTGGTTATTTAAATAACATGGTTAGGGTGTGCCAAGGAAACCACAGACTTTCTGACTTCAAAACCCATTGCAGACACCCTTGCACCACCAGACTTGCTGTAACTACCCAGCTTATAAACATTCTTTCAGAACTGTGAGGGAAGGCTTAAGCGTTTTTCTTGAAGTACTCCCAAAAGTATTTTGATCTTATTCCTCTTGCTTCCTGGTACAGCAATGTGAAAGAGTGTGCCTTTTTATATGAGTGTTCTCCTTCAACTATTCATCATTAACCAATAATTTGAAGAGTTGAATTGTGAAAAAAAAAAATCTGCTTGTCTCTGTCTTCTCTTTTCTTCCCAGTAGTGGGAAACAATGAAAAGGGATTGTTCTCTGCCATTGTTGCAGAAATGGCAAAAGGTCTTCAGATGCTTCCTTTCCTTTCTTTCCTTCCAAAGGAAATTTGGGACATGTTCCTTCCTGTAGGCGCAATAGAAAATTATAGTCATCTACTTAAGATATGGGCCTTAGGAAGTCTGAGCAACAACAAAGCTAGTGGAGGTAACAGTATTAAAGCTGAGCTATTCAAAATCTTAAAAGATAATGCAGTAAAAGTGCTACATTCAATTTGCCAGCAAATTTGGAAAACTCAACAGTGGCCACAGGATTGGAAAAGGTCAGTTTATATTCCAATTCCAAAGAAAGGCAATGCCAAAGAATGTTCAAACTACTGCACCATTGCACTCATTTCACATGCTAGCAAAGTTTTGATCAAAATCCTACAAGCTCAGCTCCAGCAGCATATGGACTGAGAACAACCAGAAGTATAGGCAGGGTTTCGATGAGGCAGAGGAACTAGAGATCAAATTGCCAACATACATTGAATCATGGAGAAAGCTAGGGAGTTCCAGAAAAACATCTACTTCTGCTTCATTGACTATGCTAAAGCCTTCGATTGTGTGAATCACAACAAATTGTGGCAAGTTGTGGACTTGCCAACAAGACTGTTGTGGTTCAATGGCAGCCTGTGCAGATGGCAGCAGAATCGAACAGTGGGGAAGAACGGGAAGCAGTCCAGGAGTCTAGGGAGGACTCGGACGAGGGTCCTGCATCTGATGCAGAGAAGGAGCCAGGACCATCTGGGAGTGTGCTGACTCCGGAGCCTCCAGAGTCTGGCAGTAGTGAGGCAGCGGAACAAGGGGAGCCTGTTCCCAGTGCACATGTGCGCACAGTTGCTAGAAGGCAAGAGCAGCTAAGACAAAAGGGGTGACTTGGGAGTAAGGCTTGGAGGTGATTGCCCCCCCATAAAGTATAAAGGAAGTGCAAAGATAGAGAAACCTTTGCAGGAAGCAAAATTGTTCGCTCTGTTCAGATTAAACCTTGAAGCTCTGTGTGGACTTTGTACTTCAGTTGGTTTTTTACAGTTAATTTGGCACTTTAGTTGTTGGCAGCAATTCAAAGGAGATAAAGTTGGGTGCTTATGTCGAGGTACTGTTTGGGACTCATTACGGACTGGGAATGAACATAATTCCCAGCATTGAAATAAAACAAGAATTGTTTGGACTAAGCGTGTGCTTAATTACGGTCTCAGGAAGCCTTGGTCAGAGCACAGACTATCTTATTTGTCTCTTGAGAAACCTATATGCAAGTCAAGAAGTAACTTTGAGAACTGGACACAGAACCACTGATGGTTCAAAATTGAGAAAGGAGTTTGGCAACGCTGTATACTGTCACCCTGCTTATTTAACTTATATGCAGAGCACATCATGAGAAAGGCGGGGATTGCTGGGAGAAATAACAACCTCAGATATGCAGATGATACCACTCTGATGGCAGAAAGTGAAGAGGAACTAAAGAGCCTCTTGATGCAGGTGAAGAAGGAGAGTGCAAAAATTGGCTTGAAACTCAACATTAAGACAACGAAGATCATGACATCCATCCCTCTCAATTCCAAGCAAATAGATGGGAAAGAAATGGAGATAGTGTCAGATTTTATTTTCCTGGGCTCCAAGATCACTGCAGATGGGGACTACAGCCAAGAAATTAAAAGACTTTTGCTCCTGGCAAGGAAAGCTATGTCAAATCTAGACAGCATAGTAAAAAGCAGAGACATCACCCTGCCAACAAAAGTACATATAGTCAAGGCTATGGTATTCCCAGTTGCAATGTATGGCTGTGAAAATTGGACCATAACGAAGGTTGAGCACCAAAGAATTGAGGCCTTTGAACTATGGTGCTGGAGAAGACTCTTGTGAGTCCCTTGGACTGCAAGGTGATCAAACCAGTCATTCCTTGAGGAGATCAACCCTGACTGCTCTTTAGAAGATCAGATCCTGAAAATGAAACTCAAATACTTTGACCACCTAATAAGAAGGAAGGACTCACTGGAGAAAAGCCTAATGCTGGGAACAATTGAGGGCAGAAGAAGAAGGAGACAACAGAATGAGGTGGCTGGACAGAGTCAATGAAGCAGTTGACATGAGCTTAAATGGACTCGGGGGATGGTAGAGAACAGGAAAGCCTGGAGGAATGTTGTCCATGGGGTCTTGGTGGGTCGGATATGACTTCACAACTAACAACAACTTAAGACATCCTTCAGGAGTTCCTTATGTACTAAAGGTACATACTCAGACAATGAACGTGGGTTGTATATCAGTAAAAGTGATTAACAATGTCTCACACATCAGAAATCCAGAACTTATTTGGCATCAGGCAAGCAGAGTTAATGGCTGAGCAAGAGCAACTTAGGATGCTGACACTTTAAGAGAAAGTTTAAATACAAGATTTATATAAAATGAAAAAAAAAAAACCCAACAATCTTCATACTATTGAACAGCTTTTTCTTGCACAGTTGTTTCTCAACTGTTCTCCAGTCCCCTTTTATCCATCACCTAGAAAAGTCTCTTCCTGTCTCCATGCTCTGATATATATTAAACATTTTGTTACCAGCCATTTAGTTTTTCTTTGGATGTTCAATTTGTTGTTTTATTATTTTATTTATCATGTCACTTATTCATGAGTTTATGTATCTTATTGAAAACAGCCTAACTTGTACGAAGAAATGTAAAATAAAATTAACCTAAGAACAAAAATGGATTTGAAAATTAACATAATATGTACTATTATAAGTGTAGATATAATTATACTTGGAGCTACATAAACAGAAATTTAAAGTAGATTAACTGAAGCAGTTAAAACTGTTCAACGTTTGCCATAATTTAAACATGTTGTCATGGAATGTAGAGGACTTATTGTTTGAAAATATGTATTTAAAAATATACAAAAATTCAATATTTTTATTTAGAATTTAAAAGTACTTGTTTTTCAGCTTTTTTGTATAATAGTAAAGTGAAAGGTAATCACAAGTTGTTAAGACTTGCCAGGTTAAAGTTCAAAATATTCTGGTCTCATTTTGATTTAAAGATCTTCCATTAAAGTCATTTCATGTTTTTACTAGCAGTTTCATAAATTAGTCTGTGATAAATTAAAATGACTTGGCACAACCAATTCACCTCTAGATTGATGATCATCTTTTAAGGTGATGACTTAGTTTTTCAGAAGGTTGAATCACATGTTTATCTCCAGTTTTTTTAATGAATAAATTCTAATGATTCTTAACCAAAGCTAGGCAGTGGGTGTATAAGTGGAATATTTTTTACAATCATGAAAAAAAAAACAACCAAATTATCTATTTACTAACTTATTTATTTAGATGGCTGCACTCCAGGATTCACAGTTGTTTGCAATATTCCAATTAAAATTTAAATAAATTATTAGAAATAACTATTAAATTATTGCAGATTCCGAATTATAAGATCATGGCACTGATCTTATAAATCTAAATATTTTGTTTTAGTGTGGCAGGCTTCTTCAAACATGATCTATTTAAACAGTTATGTAAAATGAAAAAAAAATAAAGAAAAAGCATTAATGATGTTACCTAGTTTGGGTAATGAAACATCTGCAAGAAAACAGCCAAGCTCAATTAAAAAACAACAACTTATATTCACTCATTCAGTTGTTCAACCACAACTTCTAAGACATTTCCTCCATTTAGCATGCCTTCTTCTAGGACATTTCCTCCATTCAGCATGCCTTGCATCCATAAAGCATGTTCAATCATTATTCATTATTTTCACTTTCATAAAGTTTTTAATACTCAGTAATCAGTGAGGATTTGTTAAGTATACTAATAAATAAAGATGTCAGTCCTTGGTAATTGCAACTGTTCAGGATTTGCTGAAAACATAATGTTGACTTCCAGAATGGTTTTTTCCCCCAACTTCACAGTTTATATCACAAATTCCCAGACAGTCTCTTTATTCATGTATCATGAGACCTAAGCCTGAGTAGCTTCTGAGATAAGCCAAGGTTATCTACATCCTATGACATTTTCCATGAAGAGTATTTGCCTACATAAAGATAGATATTTTGAGAATAAGTTGACTGATTGAATGTACTGTATGATACCTCCCTTGATTCTTGTACAAATATAGGTTAATGTAAATGTAATATGTTCATTTTTAATGTGCATTATTGAGGCAAAATATACAGTATTTGCAGCTTGTCTCCCCCTCTCTCTAACTCTCTCCCACTCTCTCATTTTAGTGTGTTTTAATGTATTCATATTCTACTGATAGTGCCAAGCTGTTTTTTTTAAACCTTCAGCTGTATATGCGTTAATGACTTGTCTGCTACAGTATGCTACATCAATTTATTAAAATTTGACTCATGTAGTGCCAAGATCATTCTCAAGGCTTCTGTTGGGCCAAGCATATCCATCAGGAAAAATAAAATAGAATTTTCCTATAGGGAGAATTAGATTGCAAAATCTGAGCACTTAGATAAATTCAGTAAGTCCTGTTTTTAAAATATTATTGTTGTTTGTTTTTTCTTATGTGGTCATTTCCCCCCTTATGAATGATAAAAGAGTATGGGTTTAACATTCAATAACAGCCTTCTCTGGTCCAGTCCACTAACTGAACTTGTACAGATGGTATTTAACTTTTTTTTGTAAAAGAATGAGGTAATGATATTCATGTTTTTTTAATAAGATCAAATAGACCACTCAAATTTAGCTTACATATTTTATAAATTTGAAGTAAAGCCAGAATTCTGGATGGAAATAAATATGAATTTGAACCTAAATGCATATTATCATTTAAATAAACTGAAATATAATATAAGCTTTTAAAAAGCTGCTATAATACAAATTTACGGAATACAGTTTCTCTCTTATAAGTTATAGTGAAAACTATAACCAATTACTTTCTTAAATATAAATATTGTTACATTATAATTTTCAAAAATGTAATATTCTAATAAGAAGTTATACTTGGTATTTAAAACCAATAGAATAGAGCTAGAAGGGACCTTGGAGGTCTTCTAGTCCAATTTAGGATTTATAATTATAATTTACAATTTAGGATTATAATTCTTATAATACTATTTTAAAATATAACTGATTTGGTTACTAAAACAAAATGCAAATGGTTTAAGGATTATATATATATATTAAAAACCCATAAATTTAGTATGCTACTCTTGACTTTCAATTAACAAAGCTTCAAATAATTTTTTGATAAATCAAAGCCTAAGGGCAAATAAAAGACTTTGGTGCCAAAAACTTACAAAGATAGATATTGGTACTGACGTAGATGATACAGGTACAGGTATGCATATACATATAAAGCAGAAAAGCACTTGGGAGCTGCATAATTTTCTTAAACACTTAGTATGTTTCAGTTCTCTGTTTCAAACAATCATTTAGCAATGATATTTTAATTAACTTTAAACCAAGTAACACTAAAATTATTTCCTAATGCTGCAAAATAGTTCTGAGAAATGAATATGGTATGTAAAGCTAGTGGAAACCGTAGGAAACCATTTACTTCTTTATATCTCCAGTTCAAAAAATCTCAAGTAGCAGCAGCAATGGTCTAGCTTTAAAGAAGTTTTTAAAAATTGAACAGCCCTCTCTTAATGGATATGGCACCATCTATCCCTTATTTACAATGCAGCCCTTTCAGCAGTTCTATGAAGATTCCACATCCATTTGCACTCTGATTCAGGTGATCCTGAGGGCACAGATAAACCCCCAAGGGGCTTCAACAACTCTCAAAGCGCTAATGACTCACCTTCTGAGTGCTAAACTGCAAGGAATATAAATCCTTCCATTTCCCACCATTCATTCAGAACTGAGGATGCTTCTTGGATGAAAAGCAAAATGTCTTCAAGAAAAAATAAAGTCCAGTTACCTTTTCAAAAAGCACCTTTGAGACAATCGTGACCTGGATGATTAAGAATCTTCAGGAATGTTTAGAAAACTTAATATATTTTATTTATTTATTTATTGAATTTATATTGCCGCCTATTCGCCCATGGCAACTCGAGGTGGCTTACAGAATGCAAAACCATATTTAAAATAAAAAACAATAAAAGCTAACAAAAAGAATCGAATAAATTAATAAAGTTCAATAGAAAAAAATCTGGAAAAAATAAATAAAAAATCACACCCCAACTCCCACCCCCCCCACCCCAATGACAGCAGATCACACAAGCCATTTGATGGGCTCCATCCCGATCTGGGTTCCCCAGGCCCGCCGGCAGAAGCAGGTCTTCAGTGCCTTCTGGAAGAGTATTAGAGAGGGGGGCATTCTAATCTCTGGGGGAATGATGTTTCAGAAAGAGGGCACCACCATGGAGAAGGCCCTTCTTCTGGGTCCCACCAGGTGTATCTCTCTCAGGGATGGGATCCGCTCTAATGGGTGGGGTAGATGTGACCGGCAGGAGACATTCCCTCAGATAACCTGGTCCCAAGCCATGAAGGGTTTTAAAGGTGACAACCAGCACCTTGAATTGCAGCCAGAAGAAAATCAGCAACCAATACAGCTCCCGCAGGAGAGGTGAGATATGTGCACAAAACCATGCAGGCTGCTGCATTTTGTACCAACTGGAGCTTCCGGATGTTCTTCAAGGGCAGCCCCATGTAGAGTGCATTGCAATCATCAGGACGGGAAGTGACTAGGGCATGAGTGACCATTGGTGCAGGAAAGGGCATAACTGGTGCACAACCTGCAGTTGCGCAAAGGACCTCCTGGCCATGACCGTCACCTGCTCTTTGAGCAGAAGCTATGAGTCCAGGAAAACTCCTAGATTATGCACAGGATCTGCTTGGTGTAGTGCTACTCCAATATACTTGTAAGACTGATTAGAAGCCACTAAAAATTACAAGTACTATCCATGAATAGTTAAAAAGACAACAAGAACAAAAGACTGTCCTTTTAGCTGATGTGTATTTGGTTTGTGGAAGTGTGTATTTATTCCTTCAAGGCATATCAGTGCAGTTTTCTTGGCAACATTTTTTAAAGTAATTTGCCATTTCCTTTTTTGGGGGGCTAAAAGAAGTAACTGTCCTAAAGTTATCCAGATATCATCTTACCTGACTGGTATCTTCAACCACTGACTCCAGTTAAGGATACCATATTGGCTTTCATGCAGCTGGCACAATATATTCCTGAGGTATAACTTTGCAGGAACTTACCAAACTGACTCTCATGCTTTTACTGGTACAATATATCTTTGAGACATAACATTGCATAAACTTATTCAGTTAATAAAGCAGCAATACAATGAATGCTTCTACCCATGTCAAATATTAATATGTAGAGAATGAGATGTAGTCAGCAAACTCTCATTTATTTTCTTCTGAACAGAAATATATAACACCAAATATCAAGAAACTCAGTTAGTCATCCACTATGATAGAAATAGAATCTCTAAATTTATGACAGTGAAACATTTTGTTTTGCAGTAGTACAGCAAAAAGAATCTGGTTGTCATATTAAGGTATACAGTAGTTGTAGCCTTGACTGTTAAATCGTATAATCATTGAGAAAGAAAACCTACAGCAGGTCTTCTGTGGACTAACACCGGTCCATGGCATGCTAGAAACCAATCCACACAAACAAGTGAAGCCCCATCCACAGGATGCAGGCAGCACATGAAACCATGCCCCCTTTAGTCCATGGAAAAACCTCTCTCCACCAAACCAGTCCCTGGTGCCCAGTCCCTTGTGTCTCTGCTGATCAATGGGGCTCCTTCCCCCCCCTTCTTTCTGTTTTGTTTTCCTATGAATGAGTTTCTACATTTGAAAAAAAAAAGTTCGACTTAGTCTTGTTTGAAAAATACTGTTGTCATAACCACTATGAATATAAATTAAAGTAGGAGGAGGCATGTATATAAGTTGATGAAATGTATGATAATGGTATTATCTGAAATGTATGTTTTTTTCAGGAACCACCTTGAATAGGAGAAATTGAGTAGGATATCAAGAAGGGAAAAATAGGCTGAATGTATTAATTTTGAGAATTCTATACTAAATCTAACATTAGCAATGAAACTATTTAATTGGATTGGATTTAATTTATTGTAATTTCTTGCAAGTATATATAATGCAATGGGTAGGCAAATAACATCTACATTGAGTTCCTAGTTAGTAGGGATATTGTTCCCTAATAGTTCCCTATACAATACAATGTTTCAAGTTTTCAAAGGACAGAGATCTGGGGGAGAGCAATGGCTGTAGTACTATATAAACACAAGTTAAATTAGGTTTGTTCATTCTCATTCTGTCTCTCTGGAACAGATTGTTAGCAGACATGAATTGTAATGTTCCAGCATTACATTTCCAAAATATATAATCGAATTCAGTGTCTAAGAGGGTGGTCTAGTCCAGCAGAAGCTGATGGTACAATATTTCCTGGTGTGGAAGGAAAATTTTAAAGAGAAAAGTAGCTATTTTTAAAATACTTTGACATTTAAAACAAATTCTTTTTTTTACTTTAGATTAGGAAACTAAATATGAAAATAACCAACATTTTAAGAGTTGTTTAGCAAAAGTGAAATTAGAAATGTTAAAAACAACTTTTTCAGTATTGCTTTTATTTCATCATTTAAAAATGGAAAATAGAAAATTTGTATATTCTCCAGATTTCATTCCTAAATATTTCTAGATTTGCTTTTAATTAAAGCAAAGGTATAGCAGTATATGTGCTTTCTTTATATTAATAACATCCTACCATGGGATTACAACATGATTGAAAGGCTAAGTAGCTTCAGTAATCTTGAGAGCAATGCTAATGGGAATTTGAATAAATTGTAAGAACAATCTTACTAGCAACAGTAAAGGAAAGAATAAAGCTAAGGATAACCATCAGTCTGACAGATGGATATATTATATGTAATAGTGTGAGAAACCAATGTACCTAGAAGGGACTCAAAAAGTAACATGTCAAAAGGCAATGGCTAAGTACTTCTGTATACTTCTGTACTTCTGCTAAGAAGATTATATGGCTATGCTAAAATATTTAGACAGTCTTGGGTACCAGAATATATAGTATTCGATTCAAAAAGCATGGTACTAGTCAGGAAAAAACAAATATATCGAACTGGTAAATAGATCTGGTTGTGAAGTCATAGCAAGTGATGGTACTGATAGTGAATATTGATAAAATTGGATTATATGTGTTAAAATAAGTGAATATACAATAAGCATGAGTTTTGTACAAACATATCTCATCCTTTTGAATTTTGACCATAATAAGATAAATGCAGCAGGCAAAGGCCTTTAGATAACTAATATCTATTTTCAGTTGTCAGTTTTTCATGCCTTCCTCTTTTTGAACTTTAACAAGGACTTAATCAAACCTGCTTAATCAAACCTGCTTCATAGACATTCATTTGGTTACTTTTAATGGAATGAAGTCTGCTTCTTTTGTTTTGTTTGTGAAGTCCTTGATAATCTCTAAACTTGGTTGTTTCTTACAAATGGTTCATTACTTGACGAGGTAACATCATCAGTGCTACTGAGGATAGCATTAACTCACTGCTTATATACAGTAACTTATCCTGCTGGTGTTAATTGGGGATGTGTTTTACTCCTTCATAGTTCCTTGACTGGGGTATTGTTTTCTGCTTGATTATTTGGAGTTTTATTGTTGTGTCCGACACATTGTGACCCCATGGACAATGTTCCTCCAGGCCTTCCTGTCCTCTTCCATCCTCTGGAGTCCATTTAAGCTCATGTCGACTGCTTCAGTTACTCCATCCAGCCACCTCCTTCTCTGTCGTCCCATTCTTCTTTTGCCCTCAATCATTCCCAGCATTAGGCTCTTCTCCAGTGAGTCCTTCCTTCTCATTAAGTGGCCAAAGTATTTGTTTGGAGTTACTCCCTATTTATTTGGCTGTTGGAGAGGATATGTTTTTCTTAGCTATTTTATTATCTCTTTTGATTGGTTTGTAATGTGATTTATCTCTGTGTGTCTATTGATGGCTAATTTGTTGTATGCCAAGCTTCCAGTAATTCTCTAGAATTTTTTGGATTTAGCTTAGTCTTTTGTTTCTTTTTGTAATGAAGCGTTAAAGCATTTTGTTTTCACCAAGCTTTAGCTTCATTAAATTACAGCCAGCTTAGTAGCAATGTTGCATTAGCAAGGCTGTCTGGGGCCTATGGGATGTCTTGTTCCACCTCTTATGGTTATGTTTTGCTGTTTCCACTATGTCAAGGTGAAACTTCACATCTATGTGGAAAGAACAATAGAGTAAATTTATATTTAGTTTTAATGAAAAAATGGTATCTAGGTACTACTGCATTTCTCTTTTTTCCCCAAGGAAGGAAGAAAGGAAGTAGAGGGGGAAAAGTATTTCAGTAATTCATATTTTGAACTCTGCCAGAAAGGTAAATTCCCCAAAGTAACCCCCTGCTCTGTTCAGTTTAGTGTGTGAAAATATGACTGCATATACATTTGGGCCAGACATATATCTGTGGGATTACATGTGCGATTCCAAAGTACTCAGGATGAACAGAACAAATATTATTCTGTTATGACAGACACTGATTTACGCATAGAAATTTATCAAGGAACCAAATATAATCATGAGTTCAGATTATGTTCAAATATTGCTAAACTTTTGGATTATTGTTAGTACTTTTCTACAATTTACTTTTTTCCACTTTTGCCACAAATGGTTTAATCTCTATATAAGCATTTGGGTGGTATGGGTGTGCGTTCAGTATTTGTGCTTCAGAAAGAAAGATATAGAAAGAAGTATATTATAACACTAAAACTTAGAGTGGGTGTTACTCAGTTGGGAATAAATATTTTTCTGTGCATCCATCTCGCTCACTTGGTACAGCACTTTCTGTGTAATACCAATCCAGTTCTATTTTCCCAAGTGTTCAGGAGAATGTAAATGTAAATATGCTCTATTGAATTTGTACATATAATTTCAAATGATAAATTTTGAGAAGTAACCCCCCCATCCAAATATTTTAATAAAGAAAGGGGTAATTTATATGGATTATTATAATCTCAGTCTATTTGACCAACAGTAACTACTGCTGATCAGTTTGTGCTAGCAAAGTTTGCATTCTCCACTGTGCTGATGAAAGAATCCAGGAAAGGGTTAACTTCATCTCCTAGCTGATTGGACTGAGTCTGCCAAAATTGTGTGGACACAGCTCTGTTGCCTGCAGTCCCCAGCTTTTGACTCCGTCTCTAGCTAAGGATGGATGTGTCAAAAATTGTTCTTCCAGTTAAAATTCAAAGATTCCTGGATTCTCTACTACAGCAGCTTCTAGGAGTTTCTTCCAGTGGACAAGCTCCCGGGTTCCTGGTGGAGCTGCCATGCGATTCCAACAAGAAGAGCTTTCGCTCAACTCCGCTGAAGGCCAAGGATTTGGCAGGATTGACAGAAGGGAATTCCAGGGTGAAGACCTTCTGCTCAATTCCGTTGAAGGCCGAGGATTCAGCAGTATTGCCAGTGTGAAGAGCTTCTGCTTGATTCTGCTGAAGGCTGAGGATTGGCAGGCTGTCAAAACATCATCCCAGCATTAAGAGCTCTTGCTCAACCTTGCTGAAGACCAAAGAATTGACAGAACTGCCAGGACGTAATTGAAGGTCAGCTTAGCATGGGAGGCAGCTCGACGTGTAGAGCTAAACTTGCGCTGCTTACAGCTGGGGGACATAGGATTAGGAGAACGACACCACAGATCTTGTGAATAGCATGACCAGGTCGATTGGCTCCAGGCCCACCCAGAGAGACAGCCTAAAGCCCTTCATCTCCCAACGCAGGCAGAGACAACAGCAGAGTTCCAAGGAATGTGTCTGTTTAACAGGCCACATTAAGATGGCAGAGGCTCAGGCTGCTTGCGGCCATGGGACTACAGGCAGTACCGACCTTCCCACCCAGCAGTCAAGGCCCTAACATCCCTTCTCCTGTGCCTAGATCAGTGGTGAGAGGTGCAGCTACCAAGATCAAGGCAAAGGCTGTAGCTTCTAGGAAAGCCTCTAAGGCAGAAGAAAAGGACACAAAAATGTGTCAGAAAGCCTTAGATAGGCATATTGCCAAAGGACAGAAGAACACTAAACAGCGGGGCCAGACAACAATTCCTTCAGGGGAATCTGTCATTTCCTACCAGAATTACACTCAGCCGTTGGAAATAGAGGCAAGCCAAGTAAACAAGCCATACTCCCAGGCTTGATGGCACTGAAAGTCCTCAAAAATTGCCTGATAGCAACAGGGCCTATTTGAATTCTCCAGCAAACCTGTTTCCCACAACGGGAAATTGGAAGCAACCTCTGAGCAGGCTGAGACCTGTCACTGAGGCAACATTTACCCCCACAGTGGCGGGGCTCCGCCCAGGAGCCACACCAGAGGCTGAGATCCCCTCTAGCATGAGGGATCTGATCACAGAAGCCATCAGACAAGGCATCTCAGCAGGCATTCAGCAGTGCAGGCGAACACCATCTCGGCCTCCTGAATTTTCCCTGGTGCCAGGGAAACACAGACAATCCAGACCCCTGGGGATTTTTCTGACCTCCAGGACCCCTGTTCCCCAGCTCACTCTGAGCAAAGCCAGTCATCATTCTCTGGGGAGGATGAACACAGAGACCCAGATCTCTCAGAGGATGAGGGATTAATGCCAGACCAGCTGGCCTTCACAGGGTTCTTTTGGCCTTCCTTATTTAAATTCCTATTGTTCAAGGCAAAGAATACAGTCCACTTTGGGCTAGACCTTGCATCCCCAAATCCAGCCCTAGACTTACCTGACCAGAAGGACACTCTGTTCTCTGAGCCGACCATTCAAGCTGAGGTGATTCCCTCACCAAAGTTGTTTTTAATGTGGTCCACAGGCAATGGGCCTTGCCAGGGACAGTCCCCAACCTGAGATCCAATGATCAGAGGTTTTACAATGTAGGCCCAGAACTGGCTAAGGCACTCCAGATGTCAACAGTAGATGGTCTTGTGGCAGCTGCATCCTCCTCAGTCATACCAATTGAGCTGGAGGATGCCCTGAGGGCGGAAGTTAAAAGGGCAGAGCAGACTCTCTAGAAGGCTCATCAGGCAGCAGCCTGGGCGGTCAAGGCATCTACCACCTCTACTAGGGCTTCCCTGCACTGGCTTCACCAGCTACAGGAGAGGATTCCTATTGGAGACATCCACATACATCAAGATATCAATTCTCCGCAGATGCCACTCTTAATGTCCCCATATTTTCATCACTCATCTTTTGAGATGAGCTCGGGCTCATTGTCCTCAAAGGCCCTACCCTCTGAGGCAAGAGCAGCAGCCAGATTGATTGGGCAGGAACAGGAAGAAGTTCCAAACCAAGCAGCCCTTTCACGGTGGAGGAAGTCGTCCCTTTTGTCGCCCTAAGTGACTTCAGATCCAACCCTCCCATTGGAGGCCACCTGGCCCACCTTGCCAATCGCTGGGGATAACTACCATGGATGCCTGGGTCCTGGAGACAGTGAGGGCGGGCCTTTCCCTTGAGTTCCTCTCCATACCCCGAGGTTTTTCATTTGTTGTCCCATCTCAAGGGACAATGCAAAAAAGGTCCTCATGGCAACTGCGATACAACACCTGCACCATATCTTTCAAAAACCCTGGAGCACTGGAGAACTACCAGAGGACTGGAAAAGCTGATGTGGTTCCCATCTTCAAAAAAAAGGGGGGGGGAGACCCAGGAAACTATAGACCAATCAGCCTAACATCAATACCCAGGAAGATACTGGAAAAGATAATAAAAAAACAGATCTGCCAACATCTAGAAACAAGTAAAGTAATAACTAGCAGTCACCACGGGTTTGTTAAGAACAGATCATGCCAAACCAATCTTATTATATTCTTCAACAGAGTGACTAAATTAGTAGACCAGCAAAATACTGTGGACATAATATATTTAGATTTCAGCAAAGCATTTGACAAAGTAGACCACAACCTACTTCTTAGTAAGGTAGAAAAAAGTGGAGTAGATAGCACCACTACTAGATGGACTCGCAACTGGCTGGCAAACCGTACTCAACTAATAGTCCTTAATGGGTCTAAGTCTACATGGAGGGAAGTAAGCAGTGGGGTACCACAAGGTTCCGTCTTAGGCCCAGTACTCTTCAATATCTTCATTAAAGACTTAGATGGGGGAATAGAAGGGGAACTTACCAAATTTGCAGATGATGCTAAGCTGGCAGGAATAGCTAACACCCAAGAAGATAGACTAGAACACTGGGCCATATCTAACAAAATGAAATTCAATGTAGAGAAAAGTAAAGTCCTACACTTAGGCAAGAAAAACCAAAAGTACACATATAGACTGGGTGAAACCAGGCTCAATAGCAGAGAGCAATAGTGAGAGGGATCTTGGAGTCCTAGTGGACAACCAGCTAAATATGAGCCAGCAGTGTGTAGCAGCAGCCAAAAAAGCTAATGCAATCCTAAATTGTATTAACAGAGGGATACAATCAAGATCAAAGGAAGTACTAATACCACTCTATAAAGCCTTAGTAAGACCACACCTAGAGTACTGCATACAGTTTTGTTCACCACATTATAAAAAAGATGTTGAGACTCTAGAAAAACTACAGAGAAGAGCAACCAGGATGATTAGGGGATTGGAGACTAAAACATACAATGAACGGTTGCAGGAACTGGGCTTGGCTAGTCTAGTAAAGAGAAGGACCAGGAGAGACATGATAGCGGTCTTCCAATATTTGAGGGGCTGCCACAGACAAGGAATAATGGATGGAAACTGAACAAGGAGAGATTTAACCTGGAAACAAGGAGAAACTTTCTGACAGAACAATCAACCAATGGAACAGCTTGCCCTCGGAAGTTGTGGGAGCGCCATCACTTGAGACTTTCAAGAAGAGATTGGACTGCCATTTGTCAGAAATGATGTAGAGTCTCCCGCTTGGGCGGGGGGTTGGACTAGATGACCTACAAGGTCCCTTCCAACTTTGATTATCGGTTATCTATTACCTGTTGGACATTCATGCAATCCAACTGGTTCCAGAGGACCAGCAGGGATAGGGATTCCATTATATTCTTTTTGTGATCCCCAAGACCTCAGGGGGTGGGAGTGGAGGGTAATTCTGGACCTAAAGAGGCTAATCAACTACCTTGTCTACAGGCAGTTCAAAATGCAGTCCCTCCATACCATTCTGGAGAGCACACAAGACAGCGACTTCCTCACATTGATCGACCTGACAGAGACCTACCTACTTGTTACCATCTTGCCATCCCACCGCCGGTTCCTCCGCTTCTACTATGCGGATCAGCATTACCAACATCAGCTCCTGTCATTCGGCCTATCGTCCACACCTCGGGCATCTACCAAACTACTCTTTCAGTGCGCATCCAGTGCTACCTGGACAATATTTTGATTCAGTCCTCTTCTGACCTCAGTGAGGGAGGAACTTCAGATCACTACCCAGGTCCTTCAGGACCATGGATTCTTGACCAATGTCAACAAAAACCACCTGTTTCTAGTCAATCATTTGCTCCCCTGGGAGCAGTCATAGACACGACATTGTGTGAGGTCTCTCTCTCCCAGGAGAGACCCATGAGCTTACATTCCTTGGCAAGTCGCCTCCAGAAGGCACGAACTGTGTCACTGGTCCTTCTCTCACAGCTCTTGGGCCAGATGGTGTCCTGCATCTCCATCATTCTGGGGGCACGCTTTCATGCCAGGGCCCTGCAATGGTTCCTTCTGCTTTACCAAAGGTCTGGCAGGAGTCACTCATCAGTCAAGGTCCGAGTGCCACCAGGAGTGCTCCGGTCCTTCCAATGGTGGCAGTCCCAGGCCATCACCAGAGAATGCCTGTTCAAGGAACTCAGTCACCTGATCCTCACTATGGATGCCAGCCTCTATGGTTGGGGGCCCCATATCCAGTCCCAGATGGCTCAGGGACAGTGGACTTAGGTGGAGCTGAGTCACAACATCAACTGGCTGAAGCTCAGAGCAATTTATCTGGCCCTCAGGCGATTCCAGGACATGGTGTTGGGATGGCATGCCTTATCTTGATGGACAACGTGGCCTCCAAGGCCCATATCAATCACCAACCTGTTCCAGGACCTTCATGCAAGAGGCTGAACAAATAGGCCTCTGGGTGGAGAGATACCTTCTATCCCTCAGGGCAGAACACATTTCTGGGGTGAACAATGTGCAGGCGGATTGGCTCAGCAGGGCCTGGATCGACCATACAGAGTGGTGCCTGCATCCATCTCTGTTCGATGAACTGACGGAACAATTTGGTCCCCCAGTCATAGACTTGTTTGCTTCCCCATACAACAGCCAGCTACCTAGGTTCTTTACCAGGTTTCCAGCACCGGGGGCAGGGGGATCAATTCACTCCACAGCCAGTGGCCCCAGGGGCTGCTGTACATCTTTCCCTTCTAATCAAGAACGTGCTGGTGGAAAAAGTGGAGGTGTTTGTCCTGGTCCCCCACTGGCCAAGAAGATCTTGGTTTGCCAACCTGGTCAGCCTGTCGGTAGCCTGGCCATGGAGGGTCCCCCAGAGTAGAATCTCCCTCAGCCAGGGGGCCTTGGTCCATCCGGATCTGCAATGGCTCCAACTGACCATCTGGCACTTGAGCAGAGCTCTCTCAGCCAGGACAACCTTTCCTCCAGGGTGATTTGGACTATACAGGTCTCTAGGAGATCTTCGACCAATTGGATATACGATGCCACTTGGAAGGCATTTTGCACCTGGTGTTCCAGGACAGACATTATTCCCACATCTGTGTCAGTAGCCCTGATTTTGGAGTTCCTCCAGGACAGGCTAGACAAGGGGCTTTCACCCAATACCATCTGTAGATAGGTGACAGCCCTGTCCTCTGTTTTATCTTGTGGGAAGTTGGAATCCTTCACCCAGCACCCTAGGGTGCGCAGGTTTACTAGAGGTGTAACAAACTTGAAGGCTCCAGTGGTGCACAGGTACCTGACCTGGGACCTTTCCAAGGTCTTGCAATCTCTCACTGGGGGTCCCTTCAAGCCAATAAGATTGACTAGCCTGCACTTTCTCTCCAACAAGGTGGCCTTCCTTGTGGCCATTATGTCAGCCAGACATATTTCCAAGCTGGCGGCCATGTCAGTCAGTCAGGATCTATGCATATTCCATCCCAATAAGGTGGTCTTGCGGTCGGACCCATCCTTTGTTCTCAAAGTGAATTCCTGGTTCCATAGGGCCCAGGAACTGATACTGCCAGACTTCTGCTTGAAGCCAATCCAAAACGTAGTCACCAAACCGGTAGTAACACCGGTTGAATCCCACCCCTGAACACATCCAGTCTGTTACTATGCCTTCGCCAAAAGCTGGGGACCGCAAGCAGCAGAGGCGTGTCCACGCAACTTTGGCAGACTCAGTCCAATCAGCTAGGAGATGAAGTTAACCCTTTCCTGGATTATCTCATCAGCACATCGAGAAGGAACGTTATCAGGTAAGATCAATGGGGTGTTGGTCTTATCTGATATGTTCCTTCTGCTCCTATGCCACGTAAACTGGTGTAGATTTAAGAAAGTTTGTTAAAGAAAAGCCAAGGAATTCCTTCAAGATGTGGGTGTCATAATTCACATTGTCATTCATAGATGCATCTTTCGAAGGAAAAGAAAAGTCTGTTCTGGTTTTAAGAAAATACACAAATTGCAGCTTACAAAGCTGATTACATTTTTTCCATCCATCATTTAATGTATACCCCGAGACCTACACTGTAAGATTATTTATACTAGTGAGGCAGTGATAGGAGTCTGGTTCATAAAGAAAGCAACTTTATAGATTGCTCTGTATTCAAGGAATATTACTCCTCTTATACTGATTCCTTAGCAAGATGAAATTCATTTCATATAGGTATACATTCTTTTTGTATGAATGTCTGATATATGAACCACTATTTTAAGGTTTTAAATACTAGGTGTACTAAACTAGTTGTATTTAAACTATATTTTGAAGTGCAGTTTAAAAATAGAATTATATGGAATACAGTTCTGCACAACAAATAATCTTACATACATCTTGTTACTAAAAGAAGTTACCATTGCTGCTTTATTTATTTTTATTCAACCGAGGTCCATATAACTGAAAAGTTGTCATCTTTAATTTTACTCTGGAGTTGTTAGATTTACTGATTGAGAGGACTAACCAATTTGAAGTATTTTAATTTCAATGAAGTATAGGAAAATATTTTTTTCTATTAGAAATCTGCATAGATCTTATAAACTATTGTAAAATGCACTATTTGGAATATTACATTAGTAAGTTTACATATAATTGAAGTTAACTAGCAATTGCAAAGATCACTTTCAGAGAATGCTACATAGACAATGGACTTCTTAGTTAAGAAAATAAATAATCGAGCCCTAATCAAGATGGAAATCTTCAGTAATATAAATACAGTATGGCTATGTTCAAGTGAACAGTTTTCTCCCTTAATATCTCACAAATCAGTGTCTATCTAGTGCTTGCTTTCAGCTAAGCTTCCAAAACCCCTTTATACATTTCATCATTTATATATTAGTACCCTGTTCAGAGATATTTATGAATATTGTTCATGTCAGTTGCAATAGGAATTACATATTAAATTTCATTTGATGTTGGATGATTGCTAAGTGTTCAATGCTAATATCAACATTTGCAGTTACATTGCAGTTATCAAATATAGAAAATGAAGTTGGTATCAGTTGTTTTCTTAACATTGATCTTAAATATAATTTTGGAGTTTTACAAAAAAAATTACTATAATGGAATCTTCCCTTAATTAGTGCTGCTGCTGCTGATAATGATTAGAATATAATGTTGTATGTAAATGTCATCCAGCATGGATGGAAACTGTTTATATTGGAACAAGTGATTTTAAGTATAATTTCTCTTGAACAGCCTTTTTTTTTGGGACAGGCAAAGCCTTAGACTGGAATTGCTCCTATAAATATGGATGACATGTGTTGCAAAAACATTTATCAGATTGAATGTGTACTCTGTATATTAAGTTTTTCTGATCTTGATAAAATTATCTATGCATGTCTGGGATAAATGGATAATCACACCCAATTTTTGCTATTATAATATATCAATATGGTTGCTTCCCAGTTGGTTTGTCAAGATTCCATAAACAGCAAGTAATAAAATATACTTTTCTGATCAGCTCACAGAGTCATTCTTGTTCCTTGTGCCTGACATTTGTTAAGCTAAAAATAATGACGTGTTTAAGGTAAAGTTGGTTGCAAAAACAGAAAAATATGGAGAGAAAGAATACATGCTGTTAGCATGAATAAGGTTTAGTTAGACATCTTTTCATTTTCATGCATTGTTTTTAGCCACATTTTATCACTCTATACTACACAGAACCTTCTTTACCACAAAATGAAATACATGCTTATAGGTGTTTTTATCAATTGTTGATAAAATTGATAAAAATGTAAAGAGTTATCATGGTTTTAGCAAAATAACCCAGATTTATTTAATGAATGAATTTGATAGGATTGGATTTAATTTTTAAAATAATTTCATTGAAAATATTGAAAATTTAAAAAAATAATACAAATCAAATTCAGAAGTAAGAAGAAAATGAATAGAAAAATAATACAGTACAAGAAAAGAAAGAAAAGAGATAAAAGAAAGGTGGAAATAGGATACAGGCAAACTTAGTATTTCTTCCCTCCATATAATGATACATACCTGTATCTGTCCTTTACAAAGCCTATCTTTTACCCATTTGCAAATTAGTAAATCATTAACATTTCAGACTAAATTGTCCAACAAAAAGTCTTAAAGGGGTCCCAAGAGTCTAAGAGTCTTTTAATATTTGGTGAAAGATTGGATCACTATCAAGAGATTGTTGTCATGCTGTGCATGTTATACATCTTGATTTCCACAAGCAATTTTACAGACACTTGTGAAATATTAGTTTATAAATTTTATGTCAGAATGTTTCACAAGATAGAAAATTTCAGATATGGTTTCTCTTCAAATTGGAATTCTATGTTTAGTACTATGAAATATTTTAATCAGTGGTGGGATTCAATTTTTTTTACTACTGGTTCTGTGGGTGTGGCTTGGTGGGCGTGGCAGGGGAAGGGTACTGTAAAATCTCTAGTCAGAGGTGGTATTTGCGGTTCTCCAAACTACTCAAAATTTCCGCCACCAGTTCTCCAGAACTAGTCAGAACCTGCTGAATACCACCTCTGATTTTAATAAATGGCTTACATACAGTTCATAATTAGCAGAGAGTTGTATTGCGAAAAAGCTTATGATTGTATTTATTTATTCACATATACCTTTACTTGTAACAAAGTACTACCTTATGTTACTTTTAAACTCTTAATAAACAGGAACCATTAAGTATATGTCAAATCTAATGTGTTCTGTGTTGTAAAAAAAAGTCAAGATCATTTATGAGTATTATTATCACATATACTGAGTGGACAATCTATGACCTGGGACAATAGACAGAGTTCTAATTGCATTAAAAAAAGCTGAAAAACTTTTTTCCTTTTTTCCCCTTTCGTTCTTTGTGGTAAGTTCAGAAAATGTAGCTTTAGAACCATATGGGAATTTAAAAGATAACAGATGTAATCCTTAAAAAAAGTGATATGTTAACATTTTAAGTACATTTTAGGGGACTTTTTAATTTCAGAACAGTATAAAATTTGCACACAAAGAAAAAAAAAATACTACATAAGTTCTTTGCCAAAAGTTAGATAGAAGACAATTAATATAGAAGAATGTTATACCTTGATTCCAACTATGACAAGCACTAAAATACTGGTAAATACAAATGTAACATAGCCTTTAGTAAAACACATGTCGTAAAGGAAACAGTTAGGAACTGGTTTCTAAATCCTGAGCTTAAAGTGTAGCATATTCAATTTAAGACTTAGCATGACATTAGAAAAAAAAGTTTTTGATGTATTTCAGGACATTCTTTTGCAATTAAACCATAAACATGAGTTCTTATCTCCTTTCAACTACCAAGTAGTCATGTTGCAGTGGGGCACTCTATTAGTTGCATTGTACTGTAGCATTTAAAATTAGATTTTTAAATGAAAAAGCCATAGTCTAAAAATATTTTAGCTCATACATTATGGGTTTTCCCCAAGGATGGGCCAAAATCTTAATTCTTGCTTGAAATTGGTGTGTGGCTGGGCCTTGGAATGTGTGTGACATCTCTGTGGCCTCTTTCCCTGCGTGCTCATCCTATAGTATATTTTGTATTACTTTCCAAGAGATAATGCACTAATGGAACACTATATACAAGATCCCAGTTCAAGTCTGATTGACTATGGGTAATAAGCAATGTTCTGGATGAAGGCAAGTGAAACACTTAATATTTTTATATCCTTAATATCTTCATTAATAAACCATTCAGCATTTTTTTCTGGGTGGCCTGGACCTGCTTGGAAAGGATGGACCACTGGATCATATGAGATGCTGCGGTGAAAAATATTCTGTCTCTTTGGTGGATAAAATGATTCATATCCACTACAAGCTGAACTGCAACTAAGCAGATCTGGCCATGGTGCCTTGTGATCTTGTGATCTGAGATGAGTCCTGAGGAAGTATCCAGAATTTGCTATGCTGTTAGTACAGCCATCTGTTTTCTGGACCCAAATAATTCATGGATAGTTAAGGACGTAGTTGGTTCCATGCTATGGTAGAGCCTCCTTGCACGAAGGAAGTAACGCAGCTGTCCCTGGACCCAACCAATTCCATAACTATTATCCTGTCTGTAATCTTCTTGTGTATGGAATAATGTTCAGAAGGCGGTAGGAATATAATTTCAAAGTTCTCTGAAAAAAGCAGATTATCTAAACCTGTTTCAGTCTGGTTTTATGGTGGTATTTAGAATGAAAACTGCCTTGATTGTATTTGTAGATGACTGAGCTGGGATGCCTATGAGTAAATATATGAATGAACATCTTTTTGCATGATTAAAGTAATTATGAATAGTATTGTTTTAGAATATATTTTACTTATTCTATAAACTGATTAAATAGACAGCTATAATCAATATTTTCCAAACTAAAAGCTGGGATCTAAAACTTTGCAGTGACATGACACCAAGTAATATAATTCAAGGATCTTAAAAGTATATGTACAGTAACTATAACAATTAATTATATAACTATAATTATATATGTGCCAATTCATTTTACCCTATTAGTCTTTTGTGAAAATTCATTATCTCATAAATAGGAAGAGGAATACGTGAGCAGGAGCTCTATATATAACACAAAGAACTTGAAAAAGTAAGCCTTTTTTCAATTTGGCTTCAGAAAATCTATACTTTTCCATCAAGAGAATAATTGAAAATATTTACATTTTTGTAATCTTAAATTGTTCATGGTTTAGTGGCTATCTAACAATGTTGATCTTTAGACATTAAATTATAACAATATGATTTATTGCTCAAAACAAAAAAAGAAAAGCCTAAATCTATAATTAAAATTTCTATATCATATAAATCACATCTTTCCCCTTCTAAAACACTTTACATATTTCCTTTGTTTCTATGTTACACATATATGTATAAATTTATAAACTAACATATGATTCATTGACTCATCATTTCAGAGATATTTCACTATCTAATTAGAGAAACACAATCACCATAGGTGGACAAAAAGCAGAAGCAACTACTGACTACCTGTTGGACTCTCCATTGACTTTCCCATTGAAACCTGGCACAGAACTTTTGAAATAGTGATTGTGGCTGATTGTGGCAGTACTGAAGTGGCCAAGGTTTGCTAAATCTTATCAAAGAAGTCACATTAACCCATTTAAGGCACCATAATTTATCAATTGTTACCATATGATTTCCTATTTTGCCCAATTGAGGGTTAACAAATAATCAGACAGACATGATAGTTTCAGTAGTACATAGATAGGTAAAATGTTTGAAATTTTAATGACATTTAAAAACTTTTTTAGCAATTTGAAAAGAAATGCAGGATTGTTTTGTGAAATACCTTTGTTCCAGCTGCTAATATCAAAACATTACTTCAGTTGTAATTAAACTAATATTTAATTATTTTTTCAGTCATTTATTTTAAATTTATGTTGTATATCTGCATAAAACATATAATGAATTCTTAGTTCATAAACATATATGAGAAAATTGCGGTTCAGATTACAAAGATATACACTGCTCAAAAAACTAAAGGGAACACTTAAACAACACAATGTAACTCCAAGTCAATCACACTTCTGTGAAATCAAACTGTCCACTTAGGTAGCAACACTGATTGACAATCAATTTCACATGCTGTTGTACAAATGGAATAGACAACAGGTGGAAAGCAGAGGCAGTTAGCAAGACATCCCCAATAAAGGAGTGGTTCTGCAGGTGGTGACCACAGACCACTTCTCAGTTCCTATGCTTTCTGGCTGATGGTTTGGTCACTTTTGAATGCTGGTGGTGCTTTCACTCTAGTGGTAGCATGAGATGGAGTCTACAACCCACACAAGTGGCTCAGGTAGTGCAGCTCATCCAGGATGGCACATCAATGCGAGCTGTGGCAAGAAGGTTTGCTGTGTCTGTCAGCATAGTGTCCAGAGTATGGAGGCGCTACCAGGAGACAGGCCAGTACATCAGGAGACGTGGAGGAGGCCGTAGGAGGGCAACAACCCAGCATCAGGACCGCTACCTCTGCCTTTGTGCAAGGAGGGACAGGAGGAGCACTGCCAGAGCCCTGCAAAATGACCTCCAGCGGGCCACAAATGTGCATGTGGCTGCTCAAACAGTCAGAAACAGACTCCATGAGTGTGGTATGAGGGCCCGACGTCCACAGGTGGGAGTTGTGCTTACAGCCCAACACTGTGCAGGATGTTTGGCATTTGCCAGAGAACACCAAGATTGGCAAATTCACCACTGGTGCCCTGTGCTCTTCACAGATGAAAGCAGGTTCACACTGAGCACATGTGACAGACGTGACAGGGTCTGGAGACGCCGTGGAGAACATTCTGCTGCCTGTAACACCCTCCAGCATGACCGGTTTGGCAGTGGGTCAGTAATGGTGTGGGATGGCATTACTTTAGGGGGTCGCACAGCCCTCCATGTGCTCGCCAGAGGTAGCCTGACTGCCATTAGGTACCGAGATGAGATCCTCAGACCCCTTGTGAGACCATATGCTGGTGCGATTGGCCCCAAGTTCCTCCTAATGCAAGACAATGCTAGACCTCATGTGGCTGGAGTGTCAGCAGTTCCTGCAAGACGAAGGCATTGATGCTGTGGACTGGCCCGCCCGTTCCCCAGACCTGAATCCAATTGAGCACATCTGAGACATCATGTCTCGCTCCATCCACCAATGCCACGTTGCACCACAGACTGTCCAGGAGTTGGGGGATTCTTTAGTCCAGGTGTGGGAGGAGATCCCTCAGGAGACCATCCACCACCTCATCAGGAGCATGCCCAGGCATTGTAGGGAGGTCATGCAGGCACGTGGAGGCCACACACACTACTGAGCCTCATTTTGACTTGTTTTAAGGACATTACATCAAAGTTGGATCAGCCTGTAGTGGTTTTTTCCACTTTAATTTTGAGTGTAACTCCAAATCCAGATCTCCATGGGTTGCTAAATTTGATTTCCATTACTAATTTTTGTGTGATTTTGTTGTCAGCACGTTCAACTATGTAAAGAACAAAGTATTTAATAAGAATATTTCATTTATTCAGATCTAGGTTGTCTTATTTTTGTGTTCCCTTTATTTTTTTTGAGCAGTGTATTTGAACAGAGGTCTTGCATAACTTATATATCAACTGCCCTTCTTTTTAGTATATCTACTCTTGCTTAAGTGCTTAAAACTCCAGGGTAAAGTGTGATTAATAATATTTTTTACCCTTTTTCGAAACTATTTTTATGAACAAATTTTTCAAATTGAAATGGAGCACATTATCGCCTTCTTGATCATTGTTGTAAGATTTGACATCTGAGAAGGCCAGCTGGAGCAGCTGTGTTTTTCCTTGAATCACAATACCAAATAACTTTCATCTCTGTTGCTATCTCAGCTGCTAGTCTCAAGCTCAGGCTTTCCCATAATTCACCATTTCAAAGTAGTGGAAATAACCTCTTTGGAATGCTTTGGAAAACCACAGGAAGATGGGGATAGATGGACAGGAGATGGATACATCCACACACAGAGACAGACCAGTGGTGCTTATCTATTTCAAGTTTTAATTTTTGCATTGTTACATTGTATTTTATGAACATGTTATCAATAAATTAGGTTTGTTTTAGGTTGTGATTTTGATAAATATATAGCAAGACGAAAGAAAGTGACATTTCTCTACGAAAAAAATAATGAATTTAGTGAGGTATATTTAATTGAATAAATACTATTTTCTAATAATCTATAATAATTTTTGGTTCTGCACTGACCTCAGTGCAGTTTCTAAAACAGTGTAAAGTAATTGTAGTACATTAGAATACTGAATAACTTGAAATTAATAATTTTCATTGAACCTATATTTAAGTATTAATGTACTGTGAATATAGGTGATCATTCTGTATTGGAAGCAAAATTATTATTTTAGAGAAAATGGTACAGTGTGATATAATTCAGAGTTATTAATATTTTAGGATGATAATACATTAATCATTCTTCTGCATAATTCAGAAGCCTACAACAGAGTTAAGTGTACAGCTGAATTATTTTTATCACTCTTAAACAGTGTCCTTAAAAAGGCACCAAAATTTAGTAATTTCAGGCTTCTCTTCATCATTGTGATCATCATCATCATCATCATCATTGCTATTAACTGTGCTTTGATTATTATCCATTAACGTTGTTGGAGTGTGTTATAGTTCTTTACAACACATTACATTTGACCTTTGTAAAGAAAACATTAAGAGTTTAATATGCTAATTAAACAGCTGATAATCAGATTCCTGCTGATAATCCAGACCTTTTTTGTACAAAAATCTAATAGTGCTTAATAGGTAAATTCTTTGGAAATAAGCCAACATAAAAAAAACACTGAAAAAACTTTAATTATTATTTTTGAACCTTTTAAAAATTGAACCTTGACCCTAAACCTAATACTATGGTCAATTCAAAGCCTGGTATTGATATCCTGATTTCCAAGCTTGTCATTTATTATCACAGACACTATAACCTGTTGCCTCTTCTCAAAAAAAAAACAACCCTTAGCTATCCAATTCTCAATATAAAATAGGACTTTGGTACATAAAATGCCAAAAGATTAGCTTTGTGTACTTTTCATTCAGCTAAATAATTTAAACAAAAGTTGAAGCTGAAATGCATGTAAAGTTAAGTAAAGTTCACTTAAAATATCAGCTAATGCCTGGTAAAATCCCTCTTTAATAAGAAATTATGACAAGTTAAATACTGTGAACTTTTTAAATGTACAAATAAAAAACATGTTTGAATAGAAATTTTTACCATGCATTTTTGTGTGGAGAGACAGAAAGATTTTTATGCATTACTATATGTTAGCTCTAAAATGTCACACTTCTCAGTACTTTTAATGTTTTCTCATTAACTGCAATTATGAGGTAATTCTTTTGCTTGGAATTGAAAATTATACTACAATATCCTATTACATACTCTGTTAAATGTAACAATGTTCAGTTATCAAAGTATAGAATCAGTGAATCAGAATAGTGGATTAATTATACATTTACATTTTGTAATTGCAATTCTATATTTACCCTCTCATTGAGAGTCAGTTTGGTCCAGTGGTTAAAGCTAGAAAGTGGAAGACACTGAGTTCAGTGTCTTAGCTATGAAAGCTTGTCTTAGCCATGAAAGCCAGCTGAGTGCCTTTGGGCCAGTCACTCTCTCTCAGCTCAACCCATCTCACAGGGTTGTGGGGAAAATAGGAGGTGAAAGGTGTGTTGAATATATTTGCTACAATCAGTTGTTTGGGAAAATAATATTAAAATAATGTCCTACGGGTGGGCCTAGTGCAGTCCGAATCCCTTATACAGAATGGACCTTTTGCAGAACCCTCCGTCCAAAAGCTGCCTCAGCAGAAGCAAATGAGTCTAGCTTATAGTGCCTGATGAACGGAGCAGGAGAGGCCCAGGTAGCCACCCTGCAAACCTCCTCCAGAAAAGCCTGGGTAGCCCACGGCGTCGATGTTGCCGCGCTTCTTGTTGAGTGCGCTGTTATCCTTGGAGGAACGGCAAGTCTCTGTGTTTGGTAGGCCTTGGATATGTAAAGTCTTATCCATCTCCCCACAGTCATTGGAGTTACCTTGTAACCCATGGTGGAAGGTTGAAAGGAAACAAAGAGGGATTCAGCCTTCCTGAAGGACGATGTCCTCTTGATGTAAATCCTCAACGCCCTCCGAACGTCAAGAGTATGTCATCATCTTTCTAACGCGTGCACGGATGCGGACAAAAGTCAGGTAAAATTAGTTCTTGGGATCTGTGGAACCACGAGTTCACCTTTGGCATGAACGAAGGGTCTAGTCTTAACACCACTCAATTGGTGTGAAACACAGAAAAGTGTTCTCCCATGAGCTGTTCAGAGGATCCAGAAGTGGGAGGCGCTTCAGTCTCTTCTGGAAAGGCTGGGCTTAAAACTCCGGGACGCTCCTCCTCCTCCACGGGACACCTTCCCAGCGTCCCCCAGTTTTAGCTCAGCCTTCATGTTAAGAGGTTGTGCACTCCCTGACTGGAACAGTTTCTGATTCAGCTACTCAAATTTCAGGTTTGCTCTTGGGTTAATTTGGCTTGTAAATTTTTTCCCCAATTAATTTGGCGATTTCAAGGCTTGTGGCTGTATTAGGTTATCCCCCCGATCAGTTGAGAGCAGCTCTTTGTGACAAGCGGAGCCTGTCACTCCGCAGGCAGCCTGAGACGGCCACGTCAGGCAATTAGCTTATCTATTCCCCCGATCGTTTTATCTCTGTGATCTTGGCGGAGTGCTCGCAGCCGCGGCTCTCTCCTCTGTGCCATTTTGACTGACAGGATCATTTAGAGAGTCAGCAGCAGCGGCTCGTTAAACTGCTCAGGCAATCAACATCGGAGATTCTGCCTTCCCGCCATTTTCAACGCCTGGCTTCAAGTTCGCGCCTAAATACACAGGCGCCATTCCCCGCTGGTTTCCCTTCTTGGGGACCGGGGCAAGTACCTTCCCACTCCACTTTCCTGGGATTATTTCTCCTTTATCTTGCTGGCATTGCATAAGCAGGCTAGTTCTTAAACAGGAATTTCTTTGCAATTCCTTTTGAATCATTACATTGAAGTGAAGCCGCAAGTGCCATTTCAAACAGCGGGATGTTTTTTGACAGGAAAGGATCCATCCAGGTCCTGTATAGCTGGTTTCCCTTGTTGGGGACCAGGGATCCAGAATATTTTTGCTTGGAGCGATTGGGGGTTTCCCTTGTTGGGGACCCTTAGATACTGTTCACCATATACTTAGTTTTACATACATACATACATGCATACATACATACATATCTGTATGTGTATATATGTGTGTGTATATAGGTACAGATATAGATATATATAGGCTTACACTCCTGGAGAAGCGTTCTACTTTCAACCACAGGGGTAGGCATCACCCCTAAGTACAAATAATAATAATAATAATAATAATAATAATAATAATAATAATAATAATAATAATAATAATAATAATAATAATAATAATAAATTAAAGTTAGAGGCACGAGAATCAGTCCTCCACAATGGAAGGTGACAACGTCTTTCGCTCCAAGACAAATAAGTCCCGAGATAAGTCAGTGGGCCCCAAAAAGGCCTCTAAGGCGGCAGATAAGGATGCCCATAGATGGCACCAAGCCTTGGAAAGGCAGTTGCAGAAACGGGCCAGGGAGGCGGACAAGATGGCTATGACACATCAACCTCAGGACCCAAGTCCATTGCTGGGGCCCTTGGCCTCATCTACCCAGCCCAGACAGACTATCTCTGGACAGCCTCCCATAGACATATCTCCTCCAATGAGCACTGACCGGCAAATCCCAGAGGCAACCTTCACCCCTACGGCCGCCGGTTTAAGACAGGAGGAGAGATTACCTGAGACTATCCCCATCGAAATGAGGGAATGGATGGAGATGGCCATAAAAAAGGGCATTGCGGCTGGAGTTCAGCAATCCATCCGGACCAGATACCTTTCGGCTACTTCGGAAGCGGGATCCCTATCTGCTCGTTCCTTTGCACATTTGGGACATCATCAAACTCAGGTATTCCCCAATACTCCTGACTTACCAGTCCAGGGTCTTTGGGAGGAGGTGGAATTAGATGACCAGGATGTTCCCATGGAGGTGGGGTCAATCCATCAGATGGACTTGGGGTTGTCAGAGGCTGACCCACTAGAACGAGGAATGTTGGATGACGAAGGCCTCATTCCGGACCAACCTACCTTTTCTGGCCTTTTTTATCCGCACCTTTTAAAATCTTTACTGTTCAAAGCAAAGAACACTGCTAAACTAGGGACATCAAACCCTCATCCATTATCATCAGGGTCTCAGGACGAACCCGAGGATCTAATATTACACCCAAGGCCCATGTAAACAGACAGGGGGGTACCCATTCCAAACTTCTGATGCTCGAGATGGCCAGGTTGTTCAAGTGGGCCGAGTCCAATCTGCTTTTGCTCAAGGCAGAGCACATAGCAGGGGCCTTAAACACACAAGCGGACTGGCTCAGCAGGGCCACGATAGATCAGGCAGAGTGGCGCCTACACCCATCTATCTTCCAGGAAGCAGTGCAGAGGTTTGGGCAACCGGTGATCAATCTATTTGCCTCTCCCCTCAACGCCCAATTGCCCCGGTATATTTCAAGGTACCCGACTCAGGGGGCGGAAGCCGTCAACACCCTGAGATGTCAGTGGCCTCCTGGACTTCTATATGCGTTTCCTCCACTTCCTGTAATACCCAGGTTGATCCAGAAGTTATTGGAGGAACGAGCGGAATTGATATTGGTCGCCCCTTACTGGCCCAGGCGAATGTGGTTCGTGGACTTACAGGACCTGTCGAGCCAACCACCTTGGAAAATTCCACCGTCAAGGGTTTCCCTCTCGCAAGGACCGGTACTTCACCCGGACCCACAATGGCTCAGCCTAGCCGTATGGAGGTTGAGCGGAGCCGTTTAAGGACCCAACAGATTTCAGAGGATGCCATTGCCACCATACAAGCATCCAGACGGTCCTCAACAAATCGTATATACGAGGCTACGTGGTCTGCTTTCTGTCGCTGGTGCCGGGGGTCTAAAATTGATCCAACCGCCCCATCAATAGGTCAATTATTGAACTTTTTACAGGAGGGGTTGACCAAGGGCCTATCTCCAAATACTTTGCGCAGACAGGTGGTGGCCTTAGCCTCGGTGATATCCTGGGGTGACCTCCATTCCATAGTGCACCATCCACATGTCCGCAGCTTTCTTAAGGGTGCTGCAAACTTACGACCTCCTGTAATTCACCGAATTACCTCCTGTAATTCACACTTGGGAGCTCAACAAGGTGTTAACCGCACTTACATCTGGTCCGTTCGAGCCTTTAAGAACCACTCGTCTCAAATTCCTGACATATATGGTGGTCTTCTTAATTGCGATCACATCAGCAAGGAGGATTTCCGAATTGGCAGCATTGTTGATGAGAAAGGACCTGTGCGTGTTTCATGCGGACAGAGTGGTTCTCAGATTGGATCGATCGTTCACCCCTAAAGTAAATTCAGTCTTCCACAGAGTGCAGGAGTTGGTGCTTCCAAATTTTTGTCCGAAACCACCTCATAGACTGGAGCATCAGTGGCATCGACTTGACGTTCGAAGGGCGTTGAGCATCTATCTGGACCACACGGTGGCATTTCGAAAATCTGACGCTCTATTCCTATCCTTCAACCCATCCACTTTAGGACACAAGGTGTCGTCGATGACCATTGGTAGATGGTTGAGAGCCACCATAGGACGATTTCTACCTGTCCTGTCCTGGCTTTGTTCCTGCCTGGGGGTGAAAGACCTCTGTGGTCTGGGAAATCCCCCTCCTGTTTCGTGGGTCCTATAATAGGAGCGTCTGGCATTGGGAGTTGGTCTATAATCACTTTTTCTGGACTTGGATGGCAAAACCTTCCCTTTGTCCTTGGAGTCCACTAGGACCTTGTCCAGAGCCTCTCCAAACAATTTATCCCCTTTAAATGGGTCCATGGCCAACCTCCACTTGTGCCTCATATCAGCCTGCCATTGCTTTAGCCAGAGCAAGCGACGAGAGGTCACTGTTCCCCCTATTGCCCTGGACGCAAATCTGGCAGCACTCAGTGTGGCATCTGAAAATTCTACTGCTGCCAATAGTTTGTTCACATGCAGGTATGATCTGACATCGTCCAATGGAATTCTTTCCTGTAGCTCCTGGAGCCAGATGAGAGAGGGCCTGTTGAAGAAAGATGCGGCTGTGGAAGCTTTCACTGCCCATGCTGCTGACAGGTGTGTTCTTTGCAACGTTTGCTCAGCCTTCTTGTCCTCAGCCTTCAGTGAGTCCTCAGGCTCCCCAGGGATGTCTGAGTTGGCTTGCAGGGCCGCAACTGGGGCATCAACATCGGGCACTTCCAGGGCCTTGGAAAGATCGCCTCCTATATTGTCTAGGGAGGAAGGGCTTGGACCGGACCCGAGGGACGACCACTGTCTTTGGATGACTGGGGTGAACATCTTTGGCGCAGGGATGACGTCTGCTGTGACTGTTTTCTCAGAAAACAATGGGTCATTGGGGTCTTCAAAGGGGTCCACAGGCTCCTGCGGTTCAGCGACTAAGCCTCGCCCTGTGGCCTTTTTGGCCTTAAAGAGGAGAGATCTAAAGATGTCCAGTTGGAACAAGCCAGGGATAGAGCCTTGGTCAGCCTTGTTGAGGCCCTCATCATTGGAATAGTTTCTGTTCATCAGCTGGCCACTGTCAGATGTGATGGAGTGGGAGCTTACAGCAGGAATATACGCACCTGATTCTGTATTCAGGGAAAGATCATCATCATAATGAGACCTGTCTCCTACTGCGTCTGGATGAGGAAGCAGAAACCTCTGAGGGAGAACCTCTGGTCTGTCTCAAGACAGCTGACACTCCTTGCCTCACTGACTCATTTAATATAGCCTGCACATTAACCTGGAACTCAGGTTCCTGTGCCCTAACTGGTCTGATCCCAGCTGACATGGGAGTAAAGGTGGCTTCGGGAGCCATTTTGTGCCTCTGATCAGTAACTGTCAGTTGCTCTGTTGCTGGGCAGACAGAGAAAAAGTTTCTGATCTCAGAAGCCTCAATAAATTCCTGCTCTTCAGCTCCCCCTATGGCCGCTTCTGCCACTGCAGCCCTGTCAGTTTGCAGTTGCCTCTCTCCTCTCGATAATGGCCATTCCTCATTTGGGCAGGAAGTTATGCAGGGCGCCATTTCCTAATCATTTTTCTCTTTCCCTCGAGCCCACACTTTACCCAGCACCTTGTCCCTGCGGCGCTCGTCCCTCTCTGCTGCCTTGGAGCTCTTTTGGGTTCCTGCAGCCTTGTCCTTTGGCTTGGGGCTGTAATATGAAGCCATCTGTTCTGGGGCTGCTGGGCTTAGAGAGCGTGATGGCTATCGAGCCGTCCCCTCCCCTCTCCTGACATTGCAGCTAGCCTTTTGTGATTCTACCATCTCTGACTCCAACGATCTTACTCTGGAGTCACCCCGAGCATGCTGCAGCCTTTCACTTTCCTAAACCTACTCTCACTACCTGTACTCTTCGTTGCAGGTCTTCTGCCCCTTTAAAGGCTACCGCGGTTAATCTCAGCATCTCCAATGGGAAGGAGTTGAGGATGGTATTCAAACTCCTCCCGCAACCAGAACCTTAGTACCTTGTAGATCGGCCCCAGCCACACTACAGTTTGACAGCTGTCAAAGTGGTAGACCGGTTCCAGCTTGCAATAGAATTCAGGATTGGTGTTTTTATTCCTATTTTTCTAATCAATTTGAAAGGATTTGTTAAATTTGCTAGGAGAAGAAATTAACACATCATCCAACAAGCTGACTGAGTCAATTTCTGGGGAGGTCCCTAGCAGCAGAGGGAGTGTCATCAAAGTTTGGACAGACTCAGCCCAACCACAGGCAGAGACTGATCACCCAATCCTGAATGCTATCTCCACCACAATGGAGAAAGAGTAACAGTCAGTGTTTATAAACCAAAACACAGAATGTGTGTTGAACGTTGATATTATGTCCTGCCAATATTGGATACAAAACCTGTGCCCATCTGTTTGAAATTCTCTGAAGCCTTTATTTACTAGACTACATTAACACTTCTTAAACATAAGTATCTATTTAACTGTAAACAGTAGTGAAGATCTGGAAGTTGTCCAGATAAGTGTAAGTAATACATTGTTAAAGAATTATGAACTGGGGGACAACTGGATAAATAATCCCACCCTTATCTGTTGGACAAATGGTTTTGGCAAGTAGTACTTTGGGGAGTATAGTTCAAATTACCTATTTATTCCAATGCTGTGTCTGGCCTATCGCTGGCATCCCTCAACAGAAGCATAGTTAGTTATTCACTAGTAAATTGTTCTGGGAATTAATATTGCACAAATATATTCTACAATGTCAGTTTTCCCATGTAAACAAACATTAGCTAATTGCCAAATGCAATAGATAAGGATTTAGCACTTCAATAAAAAGGACTAGAAATATATAATTTTATTCTAAAATATGTGGAAGAATTACCAGTGCAACTTAATATCCCAGGTGGAATATAGTTTTCTGTATTTGGTGAAGAGGTTACAGGATTCCAACCCCCCTTAATAAACCAGGCTCGTTATTGTACACACACCCCTGCCCCCAGGGAAACATATGCCAGTGCCAAGGCTAGATTTTAGCAGCAGGAAATATACCATCTGCCACTTTGGAGGATAAGTAATCATGGATTAAATATTTAATGTTTAAAAAAGGTTTTTTGTTACTATAATTATAGTAAAAATTCTGTTAAACTATGTTGATGGATTAATTGGCTGTGTTTGTAAATCCACATGTTTGTAATGTTTTAGTATTTGACAAAAAAAAGTCTATCAAGTCAGCTTTTGATAATTGGGTATTTCTTTTGTATTTAGCAGATTTTCTTTTGCTCCCGGATTTTCAGGAGATGAAATTATTTATTTAGTTGATTTTATACTTAGTTGATTTTATTTTAATCTTGCATTCATTAACAATCATAATAAATAGATGCTGGGTTATTATAACAAAATTGTGCTTCTGTTTAGAAACAACCTTATATGATTAACATAGAACTGACTGGAAACTGTGGAAATAAGAAAGTTCATCTGTTGTTTTATTATCAGCCTGAAACGGTCTAATGAAGAATAAAAACATTAGTTGAAAGTTATGGATAGTAACCTACGACATGGTTGTTTGCTTGCTTGCTTGCTTGCTTGCTTGCTTGCTTGCTTGCTTGGGAAGGAAGGAAGGAAGGAGAAAGGGATGGAGGGAGGGAGGAAGGAAGGAAGGGAATAGCCTAAAAATCACTTCCCCACTTATTGCTTTTTCCTTTATCTAGTGTGCTCCAATATGAATAAGCAATATTGTATTTTTGCAGGATTTTTTGCATAAGGCTTCTTGTTTTTCTTAATATATGCTGTGCATTCATAAAGTTTTCAGAACTCCTTCCCTTTTGTCAATTTTGTTATGCTGCAGCCTGATTCTATACAGAGGTGGTATTCAGCAGGTTCTCGTGAGTTCTGGAGAACGGGTAGCAGAAATTTTGAGTAGTTCGGAGAACCGGAAAATACCACTTCTGACTGGAGATTTTACAGTATTTTTCATCTGCCATGCCCACCAAGCCATGCCCACAGAACCGGTAGTAAAAAAAATATTGAATCCCACCACTGTTCTACATTTGTTGAAATAAATGAGATGTGAGAAACTGGAAACCAGGTAGTGGAGGCCATACAAGAAGAGGCAGAAATGAGGCAAGGTGTAGAAAATGCCCTCCCTTGCCACTTTTCTACCTCTTCTTATATGGCCTCCACTATCTGGTTTCTAGTTTCTCAAATCTCCACTTATTACAGCTGTTTTAGGATCATGGGACAGTATGGACACAGGAAGGACAAGCAAATGTTATAGTGATAGGATGATTCTCGTTGTTAGAAAGGAACATTTAGGCTTCACAGGACTGTAGAAAAAGAGTTGGATGGTTTCATGTAGTCTATAATCTGTGAGTTTTGAAGTTTCTGGCTGATATGTTTCCTGGTCCAATTCAAAATGGTGATTTTGACTCTAAATCCTTCATGACATTGAACCAGCATATCTTTGGGGCAATACTTTCTGAATTGCCCTAATTCTGGAATTGCTTATCCTGGCATTTAATTTAGGAAGGTAATGTGCAGTTACTGGAATTTTAAAGGACGAAAGCAAGAAAGTAAGTCTATTCTGTGGCTGCAAGATTCACTTACTTCTAACATTTAGAAACACTATACGTTTCAATTGATAGCGGGGTGAATTTAATTTAATATTAATAAAATTGCAAGGAGATATTGAGGTATAGCTTATTTGTAGTAAAGAAAAGAGCCCACTAGCAGGGGGATTTTTCTCCAATGAGCTGCTCTGAGCATCCAGCAGTGGGAGGTACTTAGACTTAGATTGGATAGGCTGGGCTTGATTGTTAGGACGTTCCTCCTCCTCCACGTATTCCTCCTTAGCATCCCCCAGTTTTAGCTCAGCCTTCATGAGGTAGGCAGCTTGGTTACTTCCTTGGCCGGACTAGGACAAATTAAATAGAGCAGGGAGATTTTTTCATCCTCCATGTTTGATTTTCATCAGTTCACTACATCTGATAATGGTATGTGGGATAGATATTTTAATGCTACTATTTAGAATTAAATCTTGAGGACTGTAGCAACATATAAAACATAACTGCTTCCTCTAGTCAGCTGGATACAAGTTTATGAAGGGCATTTGAAATTAGGCCATCTATCAGACAATGTTCTTTTAAAGGACTAATTTCTAATTGAATAATTAAAGACCTGGTTTATATTAGCCATGCTAGTAAGTCAGAAAAATGGATTGACAATAAACTCATTTGATTTGCAGCTTTTAATTATAAAGAATACAAAATGTTAGTAGGCTTACATTTATTATAACACAGTTCTTTATAAATTGTATTATAGGATTGTAGTGATTCCTGTCATCTTATAAACATTTTAATTTCTTTGTTTCATGCATCTTCAATTTTTTTATAGCATAAAAAAATAAAAAATATAAACTTATTACCATTATATACAAGATGTGGTTACAGCCCTATGAATTACATCAAAAGATCAGAAAGTCTTATGGTTATAGTGCACAGCAGCAGTTCTAAAGTATCCTAATGAATTACCCATCATTTGATCATATTCCAACAATACAGAGAATGTGAAGCAACTGAAAGAAAATTCAAATTTCTTCTCGCTAAATCCCAGTGTTTTTATATTCAACTATAACAGTATAAGGATTATAGCAAAATACAACTTTTAATTAAAGATATTATAGTATACCTTCAGTGTGCCATGAACTATTTTCTTAAAATAATCTCATGGATAACATTGAACTGTTCTTTTTTTTTTTTTTTTTTGATATGAATTTTATTTGGGTTTTCACAAAAAAAAACATAATACAAATAAAACATCTTTTTTTGAGAATAGCATGATCACGGGTTGTCACTTCTTCATACAGACACAAACTCAATTTCATGTTCATCTTTGTGTTCTATTCCATGTCTTATTACTGTTTAACATTTTCTACATAGTTTTTCCCCTCCTTTGATTTTCTTAACTTTATTTTTAATTATCTCATATCTCAATTCAAATCATTATATTTGTACTTTTGTCTGACCTGTTTTAATTTCATATTATCTTTTCTCATTAAACAAATTTTCCCCTATAGTTACTAATTGGAGTATGACACCTTTATATCTTTTGATTTTGTCCATTCAATTCTTATTTAAACTTCAATTTATACCTTTAAGATTATAATATTCAATATAATACATAACTTCCAATTGAATTCTGCTTGGTACATTCTTAAAATACACACTATAACCTTAAAAAATTATATATATATGTAAATAAAATACTCATTCCAATTCAATTCTATCGTTAATATTCATTAAAGTCTTAACATCTTTTTCTTTTCAATTGAATATCATACTTCCTTGTGAACACTTATAAACTTTCCATAATAAATTCTTTTTTTCCCCATATTTCTTCACTTATATTTTTATAAATCATTAATAATAATTAAAATGTTCTCATCCTTTCCTAATTTCATTCTCTCATTCACTTTCATTTATTTATTGACAGACATTCCACTATATTACAATAAATATTTTATCCATCATTTTAGTCATCATATTTTCTAAAATTATTTCTATTTCTAATATAACAATAGTATCTTATACACCTTTGCAGAATCCCTTTTTGAATTAAATTTTCACCCATTATCTCTGAACAGGCTTGTGCTTTCATTCCTTATACCTTTTCCCTGTTTCTCTATATCTTGTTTCTGTCTTTTATAACTTCATTTCCTTTCCTTCTTCCCCCTCTTCTTCTCCCTCACCTTTTTACCCCCTTGTCTCTCTACTCCTAATTCTCTTTTCTGTAATCCCTTCTTCTGTTGCTTTCTAATGTAATTATTTTTCAAACTGTTCTCTTTTTTTGGTTGTTTTTTTCAGATCTTAAACTTTTCACTCTCTTTCCTCCCTTTCCTCCCCCCACATAAAAGTATTTGATCATTAAAGATGGCTTCTTCTTTGTCCAGATCTTTTTGTTCTACAAGCATTTCTGGTTGTTTCTCATTGTTCCAGATCTCCATTTCTAGGAATTGAAATACGAAGTCAAAAGAACAAATAAAACTTGTGTTGTTGTTTTTTTAAAAAAAAGAACCTCTCCCTTCTTGTGCATCTTCTTTCTGTTTTTTAAGTTCCATTTTCAGTTCTTCTAGAAGTGATGCCATTTTAAACACTTTTAAACAACCACTCAATTAATTTTAGTCATTTAAATGCAATAGCCAAAAATCCAAAAATCACCAAATAATCCAAATAATCCAAAACTGTTTCTTCTTGCTTCTTTTTTCACTTTCTCTTCCTGGGGTTCTATTATTTTGTTACAAAGTTTTAGTTGGAATGTATCTTTTAAGAATCTTGTTAAAGTTTCACTGTAAATTCCTTTTAGTTCCAGGCAATCTCCTCCATTTTTCCAGATCCTGCCCTTTTATTCTTTTCTCTCCTTTCCTGCTTTTAAAAGTTTTTAAACATCCAAAAATCTTTATTATCCCTTTGACATTTTATTTTCAGCTTAAATGCCTATTAATGTCAAAGTGGATTTTTATTAATTTCTTGCTTAAGTCTCTTAGCTGTCAGTATAAGGAAGGAAGGGAAAAAAAACCCAAATCCTTTCCCTTTCCTCTCTCCTTCGCCGCTCCAAGATCTTCTTTGGGAACAATGTTATTTTTATAGTTTAAATTCCAGGGTACCTTATGTTGTTGCTTTTTTGATTTAACCCGGTCAGCCAAAACTTTCTCTTCTTATCTTCCACCTGCACTTTCTTTTCCGGTCAAGTTCTTCTTTGAGGTGGCCATTTCTGACCACCGCTGCAACCACCTTCAGGAAAGGGAGTAATGGCCAGCTGGGGAGGAGAGATACAGCTCTCCTCGACCCTGATGGTGGTCTCCCCCCTCTTCACCACCTCTATGGGGCGGCTTAGCCCCGAAACCAGCCGTCTCGGGGCGCTCCGACGGTGAGCACGGATTGAAACAGCGCACGATCGTGGATTTCGGTCCATTGCCGAAGGAGCTCAAACCAGAAGTCCCTGTGTTCTTGTAGATGTTCTTGTAGATGTCCTTGCCCTGCAATAATTGGCTAAGGATTTTATTGATCTGAACACCAAATTTGCTGCAACAGAAGGAGTGAAAAGTGCTAATTCTTTGCCTACATTTTGCCCACATAGAACATAGAATTAGTTTGCTGGCTTGTTATACTTTGTGACATCTCCTGTATAGGTACTCATCGACAACAGTTCAATTAGTTTGATCACTTGAAGGTACAATGGCACTGAAAAAAGTAACTTATGACCATTTTTTCACACTTATGACCGTTGCAGCATCCTGATGGTCATGTGATTTACATTTGGGTGCTTGACAACTGCTTCATATTTATGACTGTTGCAGTGTCCTGGGGTCACGTGATCATATTTTGAGACCTTCTGACAGCAAAGTCAGTGGGGAAGCCAGATTCACTTAACATCCATGTTACTAATTTAAGAACTGCAGCGATTCACTGAACAAATGTGGCAAGAAAAATCATAAAATGGGACAAAGCTCACGTAACACATTTTTCACTTAGCAATATAAATTCTGAGTTCAATTGTGTTTGTAAGTCAACAACTACCTATGCCAGGATTTTTTTGGGGGGAAAGTCAGAATAGTTGTGACTTGCTATAAACAGTTTGCACTGTTGTTGTTGTTTTAATTGTGTCAGTCTTTTGAGTGTAGCATGAGTCATATGATGTAATCTGTACAACTGCAGTATGTTAATTAGAATTCAATGTAGGTAGGATTTTTGGAAATACAAGAACTCCTTACTTGGCCCTTCATATTATTCTGATTAAATCAACTATGATGTCATTATACTTGTGGTTAAAAGAAGTGATCATTGGCTGCTTGTAAGAATAATATGTCTCTTATAACTAAAGAAGCCAGTAATAAGCTTTCTACTTTAAAAAAATCATCCCATGAGATTGTATAATTTTAACTTAGTATCATGCTTACATTTTTAAAAAATAGCTATTATATTTAGGCTACTATATTTTAGGCTACTAAAATTCTCTTATTCACTGTGATAGATGATCTTTGTCAAAACTGAATGTGTAAAATGTAGTCCTGATATATCGTTTAACAGATTTTTATGCCTTCTGAAAGAGTTGGGATTTAGGATATGTTTACAGTTTCCAATCTTTTCTGTTGGATCATATGAAGAAAGTCATACTGAGGGGCTTTGATAATTAACATTGACATGGGGGATATTAAGAAAATGGGAGAATTGCCTAGAAATGGTGTAATTGGTATGTTAATGATAGCAACCTATAACTGTTCTTTACTATTTAGTTATAAGGAAGGCATTGTATATTTGAACATTGCCAAAATTTATAGTGTTTGCCCAATTGTATGTACTATGCTATCTGCATCTTTTTTTTTTGGGGGGGGGGGTCTGATGGATTTGGTAGCAATCATCTATGCCTAGTTAAATCATTTCTGTTCTATGTGGTATTACTCTTGAAAAGCATCCAAACTTCCCTTCAATTCTGAACTTGTTGGCTCAAAAGAACTACAAGAGCCCTTTTGAAGATGCCCTAATATCAGACACTAGTCTTGCTGATACTGTTATTTCTAATCCATGGAACAGACATCCTTGGAAGTACAATCAACATATATAATATTATTGCAAGTTCATTTTGTTTGTTTTTGTTGGGTTTTAGTTGTTAAATCATTACAATCTATTAATTCTAATCTGTTTTTAATGTTTTATTATTTAAAAAAAAATCAGTTGGCCAAGAATTTACCAGAATATATAGGCTAGATATAAATCAAGATTGTTTTATTTATTTATGAAATAAAATAAGTATTTAACATCCAAAGTTTTTAATTAAAAAAACAATGAAACAACTAACTCAATACTGTCTTCTACTTTTCATTTGGCATTTTACATTTCCATTTCTATTTCTGCATAAAAAGAGAATAAGAACTAAAGAATTGTGTCTTCATCATTTGGGCATGCTGAGAAATTTAGTTCTGGAATTGGAGAAAGTATAAGGCAGGCTCAGAACATTTCTTGTTTCCTTTATTAGCTGGGCTTTTGAAAGTCTATATAGAGAATTAGTCTGAATATTTTCTCAGTTTTCCTCTTTGCCTAACAAAAAAGACAAGTGATTATGCTTTGTTGTTTCAAAGACTGTCTGGAAATTATCTGGTTAATTAAAGCTTCATGGCAGGGACAGCAGTCAGTTCTTTTCAATGTGAGAAAGCTAAGCATTGAAAAGACAAGGACTAAATCTTAAATCATTACATGTAGAATGCCTTAACACAGGGGTGTCAAACTCAAGGCCCACAGGCCAGATCCAGCCCACGATAAGGTCAAATCTAGCCCATGTGGCCATTCTGAAAACTGTAAGGGCCCGGCCTGCATCACTTCAGCCCAGCTCACGCCATCCCAGCATGTGTGCAGACGCACAGGTCCAGTTCTCCATTGCCGCATGCAGAGAAACAAAAGTAGTTTGTGGGGCTACGGTTTAAAAAAATTGTTCTGATCTTCCAACCTTACAAGATGTTTTTTTTTTTTTTCATGAGAAGTTGGAAGGTCTGAACTATTTTTTTTACTATAGTCCCACGAACTACTTTAGTTGCTCTGCACGTGGCATGGTGAAAGGAGCTGGAAAGGTTACTAAAGGGATGTGGCTGCCCTGGATGGTGGGGAGGTGAGGGTTTGGCCTGGCTGAAGGGCCCTCAGGTAAGGTGGAGCGGGGCAGCTCTATACCTTCTGCCTTGCTTTGTCCTCCACCCCTTTCACATCGCTTCATTCTTTGCCACTTTTTCTCCCTGCTCACCTCCGTAATCTAGTAGGAGGCTGAGCAATGCACTTGTGGGACAGCCACAAAACAAAGTGGTGGTGGGTGGAGTATGAAGCAAAGCAGGTGGTGTGGAGCTGCCGGCTTACCTGAGTGCCCCACAAGCCAGGCACTGAAGCAGCACAACTACCGCTGCAGAAAGAGAGGGAGGATGGAGGCTCTCCAAACTCTTCCATACACACACACACAAACGGAAGTTGCATTGGAATGCTCTCTCTGTTTCACTCCATTTGCATGCAAGTGTGCTCTGTGGGACAACAAGGTCTCATAAAGTAGTTAAGTGGAAAGTAGTTTGGGGGGTGAGGAGTAGGAGACCGGCAAACACTTTTTGCGCCAAGAATGAAAGTTACTGGGTCCCTGGCACTCTGCAAAAGAGGATGAGTGACTGAACCTGCATGATATTATAGCACCCAGGAGCATTTCCAAGCCAAATCTCCTCTCCCTTCCTCAGAGGCAAAGAAACAGAGAAACAAAGAGAGGAGACAGATGTTTGCAAGGTGAGTCCTTGTGGCAGGAAGGGAGGGAGAAGCATGAGATATCTTCCTGGATCAGGGAGGCCTTGAGGTCCTGTTCTATCACTAGACACCCCCCCCCCCCCCATGGCCTTGCCCACCCTGAGGTACCTCATGTGCACACTGGTGTTCTTGAATTGTGAGTTCTTAGGAAATTATCCCCTCCTTGTGTATTGCAAGCAGCTATTTCCAGTGGGGAAAACAGGACGAATGGAAGTGGGGGAAAATATTTTCCTTTGTTATATTTCCAGTCTGAATTAGACCATGGCAGAGTCCCTACAGGAGACTCCTTTTAAGGATTATATAGTAATAGAAATGCAACTAACTTACCTCTGTTCTTAAATGCTAAAGCTGTTGCACATAAAAAACAGAGGAGCTCTGATCAACTATCAGAGCCATCATTTCACAGTTTTGCTGTACTACTCTATAGTCTGCAAAAGCCCCCCAAAAATGCAAGCATGGGATAAACTGAGCTTGGTTTGTTCACAGTCTTATAAGTGGCCACAAATTACTAGCAAAAGTGACATTTGATCACAAGGCAAGGAATGTTTCCCCATTTGCATTTGAGTATCCAGGAAAGACAAAGAAAAAGAAGGAAAGAGGGCAAGAGAGGAAGGAAGGAAGGAAGGAAGGAAGGAAGGAAGGAAGGAAGGAAGGAAGGAAGGAAGGAAAAATATTATAATGAGAGTGAGTGAGGGTCTGAGGTAAATCCTGCTTTAGCACTTGACCACCAGCAGCCCTGCTGCCTTTTGCCATCTCCTTGGCCATCCTCCTGACTTCTCCTCGTGGTCTCCCATCCTATCACTAAGGATACTTTGGTTACAAAGCCAGGTCTCCTCGTAAGGAAATGGAGTGGGCCTCCCTCTGACCCGCACACTTTGCTCTCCTGCATACATGAGCAACCTGGCCAAGGAGAGCAAGCACAGCAGCAGTGGGATCTGGTCACGCCCACCCGCCATGCCCCCCTGGCCTGCCGAAATCAACCATAATCCTGATGCAGCCCTCAATGAAATTGAGTTTGACACCCCTGCTTTAACAAAGGTAAAATGAATACTTCATTCTGTCAATATATAACTACAGGAGCTCTTTTAGGTTTTCTTCCCCTTTGATATACATTTTTCTGGCTTAATGGCCATAACAAAGGTTAGATGGGTGAACTTTTTTCTTTTCATAAAAAACATGTTGGAAACTAAAATTTTGGGGAAATAATTGAATCTCCATCATGTAAAGTTTATGCTACCAAAAGCAAAAGCAATTCTTTCTCCGACATTTCAATAAAACTTCATCGGAGTTTGACCCCTTAGAATGTTTCTGCCTTGTCAGCAAGCACTTTCTGAACTATTTGGTATACCAATTTCTCTGTTACTTCGGGGAAATATAAGCTTCTTTTTTAAACTGTACTCATTTCCTCTATCTGACCTTGTTCACTTCCTTATATAAGAACTAGTTGCTAGTACTATCTGGGGATCTTTTCTGAGTTTCTTTCTCTTCCCGTTTTGTAGCTGCAAGCTCCTTGTCCTTATCTGATTGTCACTTTTCCCATCTCCCAAGGTCTCCTTTTCCCATCTCCCAAGGTCATTCCATGTACTATTACAGATGTACTATTTTAACCAATTGAAGTCTACAAACGTTTTGGTAATACATAGACACAAGTGGCATACATCTCAGAAGTCCATCTTCTTGTTCACCTTTAAAAACAACCCCACCCTACAAAGAGTGTGGAGAGGGGAGAGTTCAACCCTGGCCTTTATTGGATTCATCTTGTTTCCTTCACCTGGACAAGGAACATATTGATTCAAATAATTTGTACTACATAATTAAAAATATTGAAGATGGAATTGTTACATATTTAGGTCAAGGATGTGGTTTCTCTTTTCTACTTAGGACAAAGATGTGGTTCACAACTCTATTCAATAGTTTCTATACTTCAAAATATCTCGGGCACCAATTTTGACTACTTTTGATGTGAATTGGTTTGATAATGATGGCTTTATCACTAAAAGCTAGATGTATTTTGTAGATTTTTCTGCTTAGCTGTTGAAAAGCTACTCCATTTGTAACATTGAATATTTATTTATTTATTTATTTATTTATTTATTTGATTTGATTTATATTGCCGCCTATTCGCCCATGGCGACTCAAGGCAGCTTACATAATGTAAAATCATATTTAAAACAAAAAAATAAAAACAATAAGAACTAACAAAAAGAATCAAATAAATTAATAAAGTACAATAGAATAAAATTTGGAAAAACAAAAAACAAAACAAAAAAACCCAACTCCCACCCCCCCACCCCAATGACAGCGGATCACACTAGCCATTTGATGGGTTCCATCCCTCTCTGTGTTTCCCAGGCCCGCTGGCAAAACCAGGTCTTCAGTGCCTTTCGGAATAGTATTAATGAGGGGGGCATTCTAATCTCTGGGGAAATGATGTTCCAGAGAGACGGAGCCACCACAGAGAAGGCCCTTCTTCCAGGTCCCACCAAGTGTATCTCCCTCAGGGGTGGGACCCGCAGCATTCCCTGCCTCCTCGCTCTAATGGGTCAGCTAGATGTCACTGGCAAGAGATGTTTCCTCAGATAACCCGGACCCAAACCATGAAGGGCTTTAAAGGTGACAACCAGCATCTTGAATTGCATTCCCTAAAAGGAGACAGCTCACCTTAAAGAGGGTCGCTGGGCGATTGTCACATAAATATCACATAAACTTATACACTGCTTCTGTTTAAGTTGGTGATAACCAGCAATTGTCCAGTTTTTTTAGACACAATTATCTCACAAAGGATCCTCCAATTCCCCTCAGAAAACTGGTGGTTTCAAAAAGATGTGTGGTGTTTGGTTGGGTATCTGCAGTTTTTAAGGGGGGAAACTGTCCTAAGCAAGTTAATAAGCCAAAGCTGCATGTCATGCTGCTTTTTATTGGAAAGCTTCACATGAAAATTCAGTTTGCAAGCTGGTATTTTGGAATAATATTTTTTTTACCTTGGATCCTTGCTTTATTGGAAAAAAGAATTAAGACCATATGCATTTTTTGGTCCAAAATTCACTGTATTCCACATACGCTTAAAAGCACAGTATGGTAACATTAGTTATGAGTTAAGAAACATTGTACACAAAGCATATTTTTATAATGCATATTAACCATTAATGTACATGGCAGATACATCTATTTACATGAGATTTTTATGTTAATAGATTTCTGTTTTCAGATACAAATATCTATGAAATATTGTATATATCTGACATATTTTCTTTAAAAAACTTTTACGGAATTCAGGCAGCCAAGATGAAAATTAAGTTGTCATAAGTATGTTATTATGTTCCATAATATGCAATCATTAACATTGGCAGGCAACAGAAAATGTTGCAGAATAAAATGGTTACTATTATGTATTGTTTTAAATGAAATATACTGTATTTTAATTCCTTTGAACAATAATTAAAACCAAATTATTGAAACCTGTTGTATTACATTGTGAACAATAGAATTTCTGTCGTAAAGCAAAGATACTTTATGTACTATTTTTAATTTTTCTATAACAAATACAGAAAATTATAAAGTAAATTACTTTTATCACATCTTCCTTTTAGGTTATTATATATTCCTTATTAATAAGATTTCCTGTTTCTTCAAAGCTTGTTTGTAATTATTATGAAATGTACAATGCATAATTTATAATACAACTTATACCAATTTACCACTATTTGGGGTTATAGTCCAGTGAATGCATTTAACTGAAATCTTAACCTAACATATGGATTAATTAGAGGTAAAACATGTTGTCTTGCACTTACAGCAAAAAATTACAAATATATGTTTTCCTTTCAAAACTACAAAACATTCATTTAAACTTTCTAGATGACTTACATATTTTGTGTATAATGAAAAAAAAATGTTGTTCCAAATATGAATGCAGAAAGTTGATCATGTTAGGCTTCTCAAATGTTGCTATACAAAGCTTAACTTGCCCTCATATCATTACAGAAAAGTAGTGGAATCTGGTATTTATTCCTGCTGACTGGATAAGAATAGTATATCACCTGACTTTGAATCAAGTGGTCAAAGGGAATCTGAAATGGATCTCATAGTCTTCAGGCTAATGTTTTTAAATTTGAACACTTCAGGCTAGAATTTTTTAACATTTGTGGCCTGAATAAATCCCTTTTACCCAAGTCATACAATCTTGATTGACAGACAGATTTTAGAACTAGTCAATTCATAACAAGGGTGTTGGTACTTACCTGATATGTCCATTCTCTGTGAGCTGCGATGAGCATCCAGAAGTGGGAGGTGCTTCAGTTTCTATGTAGATAGGCTAGGCTTAATTATGAAGGATGCTTCTCCTCCACAGGACTCCTCCCTAGTGTCCCCCAGTTTTTGGTGAAGGTGAAGTGCTGAAACGCTCATATCCTTCACCCCCCCTTTTTTTGAAATCATTGGCCGGAACAGGGCCCCATCAGACGGAAATTGGGTGGGGCTGGATGCTCGTTGCAGCTCACAGAGAGTGGGCGTATCAGGTAAGTACCAACGCCCTTTCTCCAATGAGCTGCTCCGAGCATCCAGAAGTGGGACATACCAAAGCTTGGCTTGTCCTACGGGAGGGCCTTCATCTGGAATGGAGTCCCCTCACAGTCCGAGTGGACCCGTTGCAAAACTCTCTTCCCAAAGGAGGCCTCAGTAGAGGCAAGACATCAATTTTGTAATGTTTAATGAATGGTGAAGGGGAGGCCCAAGTTGCCGCCCAACATATTTCTGATATTGGCGCTTGTATGGCCCATGCCGCCGAAGTTGCAGCGCTCCTGGTCAAATACACTATTATGCCCTTTGGCACTGGTAATGATTGTGTCTCATACACTTTAGCAATTGCGGCTTTCAGCCACCTGCCAATAGTTGAAGATGAGACTTTGCGTCCTTGAGTGGTTGGCTGAAAGGAAACGAAAAGAGCCTCCGTTTTTCTGAAAGGAGATGTTCTCTTTAAGTACGTACATAGAGCTCTCCTTACATCAAGTCGATGCCATTGATGTTCTAACCCCTCGGACGGTCTCGAGCAAAAGTTTGGGAGAACAAGTTCTTGTGCCCTGTGGAAAGCCAAATTAATTTTTGGAATGAACTTAGAGTCTGGACAGAGAACCACTCTGTCAGAATTAAAAATACAGAGGTCCTGCCGGGCTGATAAGGCTGCTAGTTCCGAGATACGTCATGCTGATGTTATTGCTACCAGGAAGACTACCTTGTATTTAGAAAATGGAGACTCATAGTCTTCAGTGGTTCAAATGGTCCCTTCATGAGGGCCATGAAGACCTTGTTAAAATCCCAGGTCGGGTACTGGTGCACCACCAGAGGGTGTAAATTTGTGGTGCCTCGTATAAAACTTCATATACGTGGGTAGTGTGAAATAGATCATAGCCCTTTCCAGGTCACTACTGAAGGTAGGGCAGAGACCTGTTGTTTCAAGGTGTTTGGTGAGAGACCCTTGTTGAGCCCTCTTGAAGAAACTCCAATACTTGTGCCACTGATGGAGAAAAGGAATCAATGTTGAATCTAAAGCACCATTTATAGAAATGGTCCATGTGGCATTATATATGCGGTTTGTTGAAGGGTGTCAGGCTGCTTGGATGGTGGCGATTACTCTTTGTGAGAGATTTTCGTTTCTCAGATGTCTCCACTCAACCTCCATATGGCTAGGTGAAGCCATTGAAGGTCCGGGTGTTGAATCGGACCCTGGGTGAGCAAGACTCTTTGCAGAGGAATCCTCTAAGGCTCTTCTGTTGACAGACCCTTGAGATTTGTAAAGCATGTCCTCCTGGGCCAATACGGGGCCACCAACAGTAGCCCCACCCTTCCAGAAGTTTTTGGAACACCCTGGGAATCACTGGGAGAAGGGGAAAAGCATATAGGAGTCCTGGGGGCCAACGGCAATGCAGAACATTGATATTCTCCACTCCTTGAGTTGGGTACCTCAAAATGAACCTCAGGAGCTGTGAGTTTAGGGGAGAGGCAAATAGATCTATGACTGGTTGACCAAATTTCTGTACCGCCTCCTGAAATAGCCTTGGGTGAGGGCACCACTCTGATTGATTGACTGTGGCCCTGCTCAACCAGTCCGCGATAAGCCCGATATGTGTTCCACCTTGATGGAAAGCAAGTTGCTTTCTGCCCAAAGGCACAGTCTCTCCAATTCCCTCATGAGTTGTCTCAAGTGGGTACCCCCTTGCCTGTTTATATGAGCTTTTGTCATGACATTGTCAGTAAGTATCAGAATGTTATTTGCCCAGATCTGTGGAAGGAAGCTGCGCAGAGCCAGATGGACTGCTCTGAGCTCCAACCAGTTTATGCTGCGTGATTGTTCTGCTGCTGACCAATGTCCTTGAGCCATGAGGGACTGAAAGTGTGCTCCCCATCCAAAACAGCTGGTATCTGTAGTGATGATGAGTGTGTGGGTTTTTTTTAAAGGACCTTTGTTGATGGTCGGAACGGTCCACCAGTGCAAGGATATCAGGACCTTCGATGGTACAACAACGCGGGTCTTGGAGGTGCTTCTTCCCAACTGTTGGTACGGGAGTAGGTACCATTGGAGGGATCTTGCGTGGAACCGGGCCCAGGGGATAATAGAGATACAGGAGATCATTTTCCCCAATAATGGAGACAAGTTAGTTAGAGGAACCCGCTTAAGAGTTCTGATCTCCCAAACTAATTTTCTAATGCTCTCCTGTCTCTCTTGGGAGGAAAACCTTCCCTTCCACTGTATCTATAATGGTGCCAAGGTGAATCAAACGAGTGGATGGAGATAAATGGCTTTTTTCCCAATTAATGGAAAACCCGTGTTGTTGGAGGGTCTGCAAGGTAAGCTGAGTATCCATTTCTGCCTGACAGGATGATGATGACAAGAGTAAGATGTCATCAAGGTAACATTGCAGTTTAATGGGTGACCCCCTGAGATGGGCAGCCCTAAGATGCTCCAAGGTCCTTTGTGAATGTCCTTGGAGCAGATGACAAACCAAAAGGTAGGGTGATGTATTCAAAATGTTGATTATTATAACAAAACCTGAGGAATTTGCTGTGTGAGGATCTAATTGGAATGTGTAAATAGGCCTCCGTTAAGTCAATTGAAGTTAAACCTCTCCGAAAGGGCTGGGAAGGTCTGTTTTCTGGTCTCCGAAAAAGAGAGGGGAGGATCTTTTTCTTCTGGTTTCTATCAGAAGTGGGTCCAAAGTGGCACCAAACAATGTATCACCCGATATTGGGGAAAAGGCAAGCTTCCATTTGTGTTTAGTATCAGCTTGCCAATGTCTGAGCCATAGCAATTGGCGAGCTGTAACCTGCGATGCTATGGCTCAAGCAGAGAATTTGACAGAATTGAATGTAGCATCTGCAGAGAATTCTGTGACCACTATTAGTTTGGTGATGTCTTGATGCACCCTGATGTTAGAATTTGGAATGATTTCCCTCAAATGACGGAGTCATCTAAGGGAAGACCTAGTGAAGAAAGATGCGTCTATAGCCACCCTTATGGCCTAAGCATCTGACTGATGTGCCTTACGAAAAGCTAACTCAGCCCTTTTTTCTTCTGGCTTAAGTGCCTCCTCTGCTTTGTTGGGTATAGCAGTGGAGGACGCTAAGGCTTCCATTGGGTCATCTACTTCTGTGGTATTAAGTGAGTTGGAAAATTCTGATGCCAAATTGAAAAATTTCCTGTCGTATCCTGGAGGGCGGGGTAAGCAGCTGCAGAACCCCTTTATTTCTGGATGAGGTCCGAAAACATCTGAGGGATTGGGATAGCGTCCTCTTCAGTTATTGGATGGGAGAAAATCAAGTCCTCTGACTCCCCTTGTGTTACTGAATGTTGAACGGGGGGTTATCAAGGCATGCAATGGTTTTGGCCTTGAATAGTAGAGATTGGAAAAGTTGAGGGTGGAACAGGCCTGTAAAAGTTGGTTGGTCTGGCTTAAGGCCTTCGTCCTCAGACATGGCTCTTTCAAGGGGGTCCGCCTCCGACTGTTGTGTGCTGACCCTTCCTCTACCTGCTCCATTAGTTCCTCCTGCTCTCCCTCATCATGTAAATCATGCTGATATATATGTGGTATTATAACAAGCTCCCCTTGGAGAGGTACCTGCACAGGGTAGTGCAGATCTGTTCTGCATAGAGACTGTACCAATTGTAAGTCACAGTCAGGAGGTGGAGGTTGTCTGGCCAGAACAATCTGCTGTACCCCTGCAGCGATGCCCTGATGGATCACTAACTCCATCCAGGCCCTCATTTGCTTGGGTACTTCTTCTGGTAGGAACTGCTCTGGATGTAGGCCCACTGCCATTGGTGTAAAGGTGACCTCAGGGACCCGCCTGCCAGACACGATTGATGAGGAACCCATCTGGACTGGGCCGGGAGCCATACGCCTGGATGGCATGGACAGATCCAGGGGAGGTGGCAGTGTGTCTTGCACCTGGGCCAGCCTGGATGGAGAGGAAGGCTGGGAATTCCTTTCAGCCTCCCACATGCATTTCTTTATATGCTTTTTAACACCTTGTGGCGTCTATTAAGAGTCCTTTTCTGTGGCCTTAGAAGGGCCGTTAGCATGCTTTGATCCAGGGGAGGTGGCAGTGTGTCTTGCACCTGGGCCAGCCTGGATGGAGAGGAAGGCTGGGAATTCCTTTCAGCCTCCCACATGCATTTCTTTATATGCTTTTTAACACCATGTGGCGTCTATTAAGAGTCCTTTTCTGTGGCCTTAGAAGGGCCGTTAGCATGCTTTGACTTGGCCTGGGTTCGGGAAGATTTGGAAGATGGAACTTTGGTATTTTTACTTGCCATTATGACCCTTGATTGATAAGCCAGCAAGACAATATAATATATATCTGGGACGGTTGGCACGTCCAGGGGCTGCTCCAAAAAGGGTACAGGGAGCCCTATTAATTGTTTAATTGCTCCCCTGTATTTTTTAACTTCTATCAATTGTTATGTTAATATATGTAAAGATATATGTTATTAATATTATTATGATTATTGAAATTGACAATAAATTTGGTATAGATAAATCTATATATATATATGTGTGCTCACACACAGGCTTGCACTAACTTATATAAGTACCTTAATATCTATATATCAATATATTTTAAATTGCCAAATTAAAGAACACCACTTCTGGGCCAATAGATAAATCAGTGATCGTAATGGGCCCTCAACAGCTGCATGCACAGGCGGACATAGGCCTTGGTGCTCGCTATTATGCTGCTGTATGATAGTCTGTGGAGGCTGCCAACTCAAAATGCCTATAATGTTCCAATGGGACAAAAGGTGATACAATTGTTCCCCGGGCTTTAGTGCTGAGAACTCTGTAAGGGGAATAAGCCTCTCCACAGTCGTGCAGATCTGAGTTTCACACTGCTTCAATTGCTCAAAATGGCAGCCGCTGTTAATTCACACGCCAAAAGCACAGCAGCAACCCTCGCCTCGTTAACAGCCAGAAATGGCTGAAAACTGTACTGGTAGGTGCGGAGGGGAGAGTTAGAGCGCTGATGTAAGGGTGGCAGCCATTTAGATGATTCTGACTGTTTTTCTTGTGATTAAAAGATGCAGTTTAAGCAACTTTTACTTGACAGTGTGGTTATTAAATAATTACTTTTATCTGCTAAATATACTTATCTAAAATGAAAGTATTCTATTTTTAAAGAATCTTATAACTTTAGAGGCCTTAAAATGGAATGTGACACAAATTTAATATGAAACGTGCCGAACACATAAAAAGTCATGGACCAAAGATTTGTTTCATGTATTATGATTGCAGTCTTCCATTCAATCTATTCAATTCAGTCACTATTCAAATGTAACTAAGGCCTAAAATGGTAAAATGGAAATATTTAATCCCATAATTTAAAATTACCAAAATCTCATTAGTGACTTTCATCATTATTGGAGGATGTTCCTTTTATTATAGAACACATAAAAACAGAAAAAAATATGCGTATTTATTTTCATGGAACCAAGTTCTTTCCCATTCTATTTTTTAAATATTCTTTTGAACCAATTTTATTTTTATATGTCTTATGTATTCGCATGCATTATTGCAATTGTATCACTTACCTATTCTTAAATGGTTGACTTTCCCTCCCCCTACCAATAAGTGCTGACAACATATGAAGTAAAGAAGTTAGGTGATTATGTCATCAGTATACTGATGACATGTAGCTCTTAAGCCCCTTTTCATCACATCCAAGGAGTGTTTCCTTTGGGTTTCATTGCATACTTTGGAAGAGATAAGGAATTAATTTAAGAGTCTGTTGGCTGACATGTAATGCATAGAAAACTAAGTCAAATAATAGCAACTAGCTTGAAGGAAGCCTGATATATTTGACAGACAAAATTATTTGCTTCCTGCTCTATTTGACAGACAAAATTTCTTCCTTATTTGTAAATTATTTCCAAGGAATTCAGGTGGGATATACAAAATCTCCTGAACTTTCAGAACAATTCTGTGAGATACACTAATCTGAAAAACTGTAAATGTTGCTTTTTATGAAATTGTTGTAAACCTGGTATGCTGTTATTATAGATGGCATAAGACTTTTTCATATGAAAAATAATATTTCTATCAAACCTATCATGGTAGGTTTATGTGTAATAAAATCCCACAGCACATTAAAAATAATTTTTTAAGTTTGACAATTGTCATCTGCTCCTTTAATTTATAACTATCTATCCATTTTTTATCTGCAACTGTTCATTTCTATAAACCACACAATGTATAACTGCCAACGTCACTGAATGACTCTTTCAAGTGTTGGGCAAAGCACTATTGTTGAAAATGTTGTATAGCCATGTAGGAGTGTTTCTGGAATGTGTCATGATAGTAAAGTTTACTTTCATGAACTTAAACTTGATTTGCTTGTATGTGTTTACATATTTTGTGTAATAGGTTACTGTGGTCCCAAACAAATACGAGCTGAGAGGTTTCTTGGAATATTTTGTGTATCAAAACCAATTTTTTGGTTAGCTTTCTATTTACCATAGCTTGTCTTTGAATCACATTTATGCCTAACTTTTGTTTTGTCTGCTTTGAACACAGAACACTGTCTATCATTTGCTACTTTACCTCCAGCCTCAGTGGACAGAGACCAAAAAAAGATCTTTGTACAATGCATATTAGGAAGAAAGTTATAGAACGATACTCCAAATATTCTAGCATATAACAATGGAATAGAATTAGACATAATAGAAAATTCAGCGCGCTTACCAGCATAAGAATCAAACTGAAGTCCTGTAATAACAATTGTAATTAATTAAACTTTGCTACATTCCAGACGATTTCATTGTAGACATAGACAAGTAAAAAGCAAATTACTTTAGTTTCAGGCTAGGCCTCACAAAGAGTAATAAGTGAGGCTATGAGCTCTGCATGCCAAGTTCAACAGTAGAGTATATGATGTCATTTATGGTCGTTTGATTCAATTGCAGAATCACAGCAGATGCATAAATATTACTGAGATGTTATATCTCTCCCCCCTCCATTAGAATTGAGAATAAGGCATTTAAAGCTGACACAATCTCTACATTTTAGGTGAAATCTTTCTGTATAACTTACATACAGTACACTTTCCCCTTAGTAATACACTTAAATACACTTACATGCAGTTTTATTTTGTTTTATCTACCATGTGATATGTAATTTAATAACATTTAATGGTTTATGTAGCCTTACTAAATGGCACACAGACACCGAGACAGACAGACGCACGCGCGCGCGTGTGTGCGCGCGCACACACACACACACACACACACACATCCCTTTTCACCTCTATGGATAGTATGTATCTTCATCAATCCTGAGTCTTCTGCCAGAGGCCTGGGAATTTGAGGGACAGCTAAGATTCTGCTTAGAATCTTAGCTGTTCCTAGCACTACATTCTTTTGGTTAGAAACTCTTTCTGCCATCTGTTGGAGTCCCTCTTAGGAGATATGGCTCCAAGTGTTTCTACTACCACTAGGACCACTTTGACCTTTACTTTCCACATCCTGTCTAATATCTCCTTCAGGTCCCGGTACTTTTCCAGTTTCTCATATTCCTTCCTGATTTACTGTCTCTTGGCATTGCTACATCTATCCTGTGCAGAAGTTCCCATACACAATGGCAGCTACTTGGTTTTGCCATTCAGTGTATAATGTTCTTTCTGCATTTGCACCATGTCACTATGTGTTGAAATATCTCTGAAGCCTATTTGCACAGTCTGCAGCTTGAATCCTGTGCAGTGTGGTGGGGCCCCTCTTTCTATGGATCTGGTGCTCAGAACCTACTCCTGGGCTGCTATGATCAGTGCTTCAGTGCTGTCTTTTAGTACAGCCCTTTCCAGATTTTCCAATGTCTTTAATTTCAACTATTTATTGAAGGTACATACCATATTATTTTTAAAGGGATACTAACCCTTCATTCACACATCAGATAGCCAAGTATCATAATAAAGATACTTGAATTGGATCTCTCGTACACATTTAGCATACAGGTTCATGTCATCCATGTAAAGAAGGTGAATGGTGGTAATGCAGTCTTGAACTTGTATCCATATCCATTCCTTATGATTAAAGGGGTTCAAACATATGCAAATAGTAGCAGTGCATCAACTTGGTATATGATATATGCTGCATTTGTGGCCGAGTTGTGTGAGCTATCTTGAGTTCACTTCCAGTATAGTGTTCCATAGTTCCATCGACTTCTTGAAAAAAAACTATTTGGTATCCTATCCTTTTATAGGACCAGACATTCACAAGTCCATCTGTATAGCATTGTAAAGGCTTTGCTGTACTGAATCCAGGCTAATCTCAGATTGTCTGTCTGGTACAACTTTTGTACTTCTTAGGAGAATATTCATTTGAGTTATAGTGGTAGTAAAGATTGTCAGCCATATTCTATGTCACATAGTAACTGATGATAATTCTCCACTGAACTTTGGTAATCAGTCTTAAGGGTTGTCTTTATGTAGATTATCCATGATCTTATGCCTCATAAGAGCTGCTGTTCTCTATAATGGGAGGAGTAGGAATGAAATTCCAGTTTCAGTTGTCGGTTGTACATCCAATTGTTTTGCTGTGTCTTCTTGAGTCAGGGCTATAATGTGTAGTTGGTGTATCTCAAATTGAAAGAGCAGTTTTTACTGTGTTGAAGCATTGAGGAAGTCTTTGCCTAAGGACCCCTGCTGGTATGGTAGGTGTATATATACTATAGCAATTCTATGTAGTGACTAGATTGTGTAATCCAACACTATTACTACATTTTAACTGGCCAATTATTGGGAACTGAATGCAGTTTCTTGCCATAGTAAGATGGTACATGTTTAGCATATATTAAAAACTACCAGAACATCCTTGGCTGAGAAATTTAAGCCATTTCTGTGTGAAAGTATAATGTTGCAGGATCCAACATCATCACCGGAACCATAAGTTTAGTCCTCTGAGCTTTCTAACTTGCTGGAACCCATCTTCATGGAAGTTCTCCTTAATAGACTGTGTGCTTTGGGCAATTCTGAGGTTTAGTCTTCTGAGCTTTCATATTCATGCTGGAGCCCATCTTCAGGGAATTTCTCTCGAGAAACTTCTGTCCTCTGAGAAACTTCTGTCTTCTGCAAAGCACGCACACTGCTAGAAAGAAGCTCCCTGAAGATAGGTTCCAGCAAGTTAGAAAGCTCAAAAGACTAAACCTCTGGTCCCGATGATGATCCTGATTGGATTCTGCACTATTCCTATATATGTGATATGTTTCCTATCTCATCTTCTAAGGCCATATTTGGGGATTCTAAAAACATTAAATGGTGGGGAAAAGAAATTGTGTGTATCTATTAATGCAGTATATATATAAACAAACATACCTGAGGTAACAAAAGCAGATTGAAGGTTCCACTTTTCACTATCTATAAAGTAAAATCCCTCTTTATTTCAAGAAAAGCAACAGAATGGAAGGTTAGAAACTTAATTTAATATACCCTATATTAGCTTTGAATAACATAGTTCATTATACAAATCCTTGTGGCACAATGGTTAGAATGCACTACTTTAGGCTAGTTCTGCCCACAATCTGGAGTTCGATCCTGACAGGCTCAAGGTTGTCTCCGATTGTTGGGGGCAATATGCTAACATTTTAAACTTCTCAGAGAGTGCTGTAAGGCACTGTAGGGCAATATATAAGTCTAAGTGCTATTGTTATTGCTATTGCTATATATATGTTTGCCACTTAATTTGCTTTATGTTTAACCTGGAGATGTGTACATGAATCCACAAAAGAAGTAATTTTTGTTGTGACCCCGGAATTAGTCTGGTGTTTGTCTGATGTTATCATATGGTACCTTGTAGCTCTTATTGAGTCATTCTTCATGAAGCACAATTTAAAAACTCATGGTTTGCTATGTGTAGTTAATCGTGTTAATTTCTATGGAATAAAACAATGTAACTTTCTTCATAGTAATGGCTATTATTCTTTTATAACAAGATACCTACTGTGAAGAAAAAATACAAAATACAGGTGAAACTTGAAAAATTAGAATATCGTACAAAAGTTCATTTATTTCAGTAATGCAACTTAAAAGGTGAAACTAATATATGGGATAGACTCATTACATGCAAAGCAAGATAGTTCAAGCCATGATTTGTCATAATTGAGATGATTATGGCTTACAGCTCATGAAAATCCCAAATCCACAATCTCAGAAAATTAGAATATTACATGCAATCAATACAACAAGGATTGTACGTAGAACAATATCAGACCTCTGAAAAGTATAAGCATGCATATGTACTCAGTATTTGGTTTGGGCCACTTGCAGCAATTACTGCCTCAGTGCAGCGTGGCATGGAAGCTATCAGCCTGTGGCACTGCTGAGGTGTTATGGAAGACAAGGATGCTTCAATAACGGCCTTCAGCTCTTCTGCATTGTTTGGTCTCATGTCTCTCATCTTCCTCTTGGCAATGCCCCATAGATTCTCTATGGGGTTCAGGTCCAGCAAGTTTGCTGGCCAATCCAGCACAGTAATCCCACGGTCATTAACCAGGTTTTGGTGCTTTTGGCAATGTGGGCAGATGCCACGTCCTGCTGGAAAATGAAGTCAGTATCCCCATAAAGCTTGTCTGCAGAAGGAAGCATGAAGTGCTTCAAAATCTCCTGGTAGACAGCTGCATTGACCCTGGACTTAATGAAACACAGTGGACCAACACCAGCAGATGACATGGCTCCCCAAATCAACACAGACTGTGGAAACTTCACACTGGACTTCAAGCATCTTGCAGCGTGTGCCTCTCCATTCTTCCTCCAGACTCTGGGTCCTTGGTTTCCAAATGAGATGCAACAGTTGCTCTCATCAGAAAAGAGGACTTTGGACCACTGAGCAACAGACCAGTTCTGTTTTTCTTTAGCCCAGGTAAGACGCTTCTGATGCTGTTTGTTGTTCAGGAGCAGCTTGACAAGAGAAATACGACATTTGAAGCCCATGTCCAGGATCCATCTGTGTGTCGTGGCTCTTGATGCACTGACTCCAGCCTCAGTCCGCTCCTTGTGAAAGTCCCCAACACTTTTGAATGGCCTTTTCCTGACAATCTTCTCCAGGCTGCGGTCATCCCTGCTGCTTGTGCACCTTTTTCTTCCACACTTTTCCCTTCCACATAACTTTCTATTAATGTGCTTTGATACAGCACTTTGGGAACATCCAACTCCTTTTGCATTTACCTTTTGAGGCTTTCCCTCCTTATGGAGGGTGTCAGTGATGGTTTTTTGCACAACTGTCAGGTCAGCAGTCTTTCCCATGATTGTGCTTCCTACTGAACCAGACTGAGAGACCATTTAAAGGCTCGGGAACCCTTTGCAGGTGTTATGGCTTAATTAGCTGATTAAAGTGGGACACTTTGAGCCTAGAATATTGAACCTTTTCACAATATTCTAATTTTCTGAGATTGTGGATTTGGGTTTTTCATGAGCTGTAAGCCATAATCATCTCAATTATGACAAATCACGGCTTGAACTATCTTGCTATGCATGTAATGAGTCTATCTCATATATTAGTTTCACCTTTTAAGTTGCATTACTGAAATAAATGAACTTTTGCACAATATTCTAATTTTTCGAGTTTCACCTGTACATACTGTAATGATGTATATACTTCTCCCATGAGCTGTTCAGAGCATCCAGTGATGGGAGGTGCTTCAGTCTCTTCTAGGAAGGCTGGGCTTAAACGTGTGGACGCTCCTTCTCCTCCACGATACTCCTCCTTAGTGTCCCCAGTTTTAGCTCAGCCTTTCTTCAGACAGGTTGTGTTATTGTTTTCCTGGTCGGAACAGAACACTGGCGATTTAGCTGATTTAGCTGATTTATTTCTCAGGTCAGGTACATAGTTTCTGTCACCAACTACCCCCCAACCCTGGGAACCTCCAAAAGTCATTTGCTCATTTTTTACGAGCACTCCATCCTCCCGAGGCTAAAGCCTCATAAACACGGTGGCTTATCTTTCCAATCTGCCCTGAGGCTAAATGCCTCTAATTTCAGAGCCGCAGCCTTAAATTTCTCAACAAGGAGACTTATCTCTCCGATCTCCCAGCCGGCTGAGTAAACGCTCCGCCTCCTCGAGGCTCGAAGCCTCAATTTAAACAGTGCATCCTTTTTTCCTTTTATTACGAGGCTTTCCCTGCGAATACCTCAGTGTAGGAAATTAGCCCCTGCGCCTTCCTGCTGAGCGGTTTTGCTTTCACCAGGCCAGGCGGTGATAGCTGCTTTCGTTTTCATTCTGCCATGAGGCGGCCACCATTTTAAATGGCCGCGTGGTTAAAATTGCTGAGTAATTGTGACAGTCTGTGAGGCAAGTTACCCAACAAGGTTTCCCTTCTTGGGGACCTGGGAAGGGGGGTCCCTACCACCAGTCCACTGGATGATAGAGGACTTGAACTGCTGGATTCCACAGGCAATAAGTGCAGCTAAACTGATCTAATTATCAGTTACAGACCTCTGTGCCATAGATGCTGGGTCTGAAGAGGTGTTCTGGTCTCCATATTTGATATTACAAGTATTTTATTCAAAAATTGACTTGATTGACTTAAATTCTACAAATATTTAAGTCATTAAAATAGATTTTGTGTGTGTGTGTGTGTGTGTGTGTGTGTGTGTGTGTGTGTGTGTGTAACAAAGCAAAACAGAACAAGGAGACAACATTTGCTAAAGGCATCGGGGAACTATTTATTCCAGGATCCCCTGCCCCTTAAGGGAGCAGGCCCCTAGGTGTTCCAGCCACCTAATTTCATAGTCTCTTTACATTGCTAATCTATCAAAGGCATTACCATGGCCAGCAACTACAACCCCAGATCTAGACTAACTTCTAAAAATAGAGATAAATCCATGGAGCCCAAAAAGACCTCTAAGTCAGCAGAGAAAGATGCATGCAGATGCCATCAGGCATGAGAAAGGCAGGTGGAAAAACGTACACGAGCAGCTGTACAACCCACCTCTTCACCACACATCATACCCTCTACCTCACAGGCCCAGAACCTTCCAACCGTCCCTCTGGATTTATCCAGAAGGAGCAGCATATCGATACAACCTCCCCAGGAGGCTCTTTCTAACATTCTCTCCCCAAGGAGAGCCCCAGAGGCAACATTCACGCCAACTACAGCTGGCCTCAGACAAGAGGAGGAACTTCCGGAGGAAATCCCTGCCAACATGAGGGCGTGGATGGAGCTAGCTATTCAGAAGGGCATATCAGCAGGCGTCCAACAGGCTATTCAGGCAGGACGAACACTCGGCTTCGGTTTGTGGATCTCTTTCTGAACGATCTCTGGGCATCACGGATCCATATCTTTATCGGGTACCCCCTTGACATAACTATCATTGCCCACTGTCAGAGACCTCAGTACATACAGGATATGGGAGATCAAGGGTATCCAATGGATCAAATGGAGGAGGGGTCAGTACACACCATTGACCAGGTATTGTCACAGGTGGATCCGCTAGAAAAGGGGATGCCTGAGGATGAAGGTCTCTCACCTGACCTCCCCGTATTTACAGGATTATTCCATCCACAATTATTTAAATCCCTGCTGTTTAAGGCCAAGAACACCACACTGCTGGATAATACGGGTACCCCACCCCCACCAAATACACCAGGGGAAGCAGAGGATCTCATATTCCCTCAACCAGTCACTGAGGTTATCCCTGTGCCACACACGTTTTCCAATTTAGTGCCAAAACAATGGGCTGCAGCAGCCTCATATTCTGCTCCCACAGGACATGATAAAAAATATTATAATTTGGCAACGCGAGTTCTCTAAATGTCTAAGGAAGTGGACAAGCCTATCATTGTGCTTGCATCTTCCTCAGCCATCCCAAGTGAAGCTGAAGAGGCTCTCAAGCCTGAGGAAAAGAGGGCGGCACTAGCCCTCCGCAGGGCACTTGTCTTGGATGCATGGGCCATCAGAGCGACCACAGCTGCCTCCTTTTTCACCAGATCATCTCTCAGATGACTCCGCCACCTGAGGAGCTTCAAACATTCAGGCACATCAAGATGTGGCTAAATTAATCATCGCTGCAGAGTTTTTGGCAGATGCTACCTTCAGTGTAGTTAAATTTTCCTCTAGGGCCATTGCGTCCCAAATTGCGACTAGAAGGTTACTTTGGCTCAGGCATTGGCAGGCAGACTTCAAAGCACAAGTGGCGGCTAGCCTCAACTCCCATCTCAGAAACCGGTTGCAAGGCTTTGGCGGCGGCAGGAATCCGCTTCTCTGCGGGCCCCTGCTGCACTCGCCGCTGAGGTACCCCCGATCCAATTGGATTTGGGGGTTGTCGCTGCCCCGAAGAGGCAGCGGAAGACAGAGGAGATCCGGGCAGGGGTCTGGGGATATTGCACCCCCTTTCCCCAGCCGGCTAGACTCCTTTCTCCTGAGGCGGTGGAGCGGCTGTCAGAGATGGCAGCCACATAGGAATCTTCAACCGGATAAGAGTTGTGCAGGAGGAAGAATCAGAAGGAGAAGTTTTCTTGGCTGAACCGGGACATTAAGATACTTTTAAACACCCTGGAAACCTGACTTTTGGATTTATACATTTGTTTCCAAAAGAAGTTGTAAAAACGGCGAAAGTGCTGAAAGGAAAGTTCACTCCCCTTCCTTACGGAGAAAGCAAATGAGCACTGAAAAACCTGCTGCTTTAAGGTAAAAACAAGCTCTTTGTTATAAGTGGGAAGGAGAGGACTAAAAAAAAAAATCTTTTAAAACTGGTTGGAGGAGACGCTTTGAAGATTATAAGACCAACAACTAATTGTAATACGGCTTTAAAATATATTTGGGATTTTGCCCCAATTTGGCAGTGTGCTTGAGACCCGCTTAATTGAAACCAGAACCAAAAAGAAAATTCTTCCCTCTCTTTTTCGTCGATCAGAGTCCAGATCACCACAACTCTTTTGTAGGGGTTCCTTTCACCCCTTCTACCAACCCTACTATCCAAGATTTCAAAGACAGCCTGGATTCAGACAACAGACAGATAGAATTGAACCTGGGGACAAATATAGAAGGGGACTCCATCCTAGGAGACAATTTCGAGGAACAGGATCTAGGCCCTTCCGCAGCTTCAAGTAACGACCACAACGAGATTCCCATTGGTGGTTACCTAAAAATGTGTGCCGACCAATGGGACTCCTCTACCACTGACGCATGGGTCAGGAACACAGTACGATTTGTTCTGGCACTGGAGTTCAGCTCCACCCCCACCCCCCCGGATTTTTTTATTAAGTTTCCAATTTCCAGGGATGCAGAAAAAAGGTTTCTCATGGACACAGCCATAGCACATCTATTAGAGATCCGGGTCATACAACCCGTCCCTTCTAATCAAAAGGGTCTTGGTTTTTATTCACACCACTTCATGGTCCCTAAAAGTTCAGAGGGATGGAGGGCAATCCTGGACTTAAAACGTCTAAACCAATTTTTAGTTTACCGAAAATTTAAAATGACCACTCTCCAATCCATCTTACTCAGCATCAGAAAAAACGATGTCCTTACCTCCATGGACCTCATGGAAGCTTACTTACATATCCCAATTAGGCCCTCACATTTCAAATTCCTTCATTTCTGTTACAACAATGTCCAGACGGAGTCCCTCCCTTAGGACAGTGCCAAGCTTTGGTATATCCCATCACTGGATGCTCTGAACGGCTCATGGGAGAAAGGGCGTTGGTACTTTCCTGATATGCCCGTTCTCTGTGAGTTGTGAAGAGCATCCAGCCCCACCCTTTAATTCCATGTGGTAGGGGGTCTGTTCCGGCCAGGTTTATTACATAGGCTTAAGCATATAGAGTATCAATACCTCGGCTTTGCAAAACTGGGGACGCTAAGGAAGAGTCTCGTGGAGTAGGAAGAGTGTCCTCAAGTTTAAGCCCAGTCTTCCTAGAAGAGACTGAAGCACCTCCCATCACTGGATGCTCTTCACACCTCTCAGAGAACAGGCATATCAGGTAAGTACCAACGCCCTTTTTAAAATATTTCCAACATTAACATGATAATTAAAAAGAATTGTTCTGATTCAAGTAGACATACGGTATATTAAAGTTCATGTCTTGTAATTGTTGCATAATTCACTAGCTTTATGGTAAAAGAAAAGCTAGCTATGATAGATTTTTTTTAAACTTTCAATTTAAAAGAACTCTTAAATTGCTTATGTTTTTGCCATGTTGAAATGGAATATGTATATATAAAAGTAAAGTATTCTGTTTCATGTCACCACGTTGGTTCCTCATTTTATACAAACATGCTTATTTTCTTTTTAAAGAATACATCAAGCGGTGGCTTAGATAAAATTAACTTCAGAAACATCTCACCATTTACTTTGGAAACAGTTCATCATAACTAGTGTTTGCTTTCTTATACGGTCCATTTGGTAACATGCTTAATTTCAGAATGCCTGGAGAGCAAATCATCTTTGTTATTTCCTTGGCAAGCAGGTTTTACAGATTCTGTAATTATATTTGTAGGATATCTTATAATTGTGTTAAGTTATGAATTGTTTGAAGTGTAAAGAGTAGCTTTTGAAGAAGTGATATGTCACAACAAGAATCTTTTAGGCTAGTTAAATGTAATGTTACAGATCTTTTTAGTCTCTGTTTATCTATCTATCTATCTATCTATCTACCTCCCTCCCTCCCTTTCTCTCTCTCTCTTTCTGCCAGTCCTATAAAATTATCTTTTTTACATGGACTACAATTAATGTATATCAAATGTAAAATGTTCTGTTTTATTTTTATTTTTTTCTAAAAGTCTAACGGAATAGAAGGCAGGATATGTTTACAAAGTGGTTCAACAAATCACCTCCTCTGAGTTTCTGTCTGCTCCACTCTCTGTGCACTCAGATTGGGTGGGAGAGGCAGCTGTTCTTCGTCATAAGGGATCTATTGTCTCTCATCATAACCGCCTGTCTGCAGCCAATCGTCTCCTGCATTCGTGAAGGCAGGCAGTTCCCCATCCGGTTGACAAACTTCCCCCAGTGCCAGAGGGGTCTGGGACAGCATTGTCCTCTTCCTCTGGATTCTTCAGATGTTCCAGAAGATATATGCCCTCCCCATCAGATGGTCCCAGTTCCAATTCCTACTCCTATGCCAAACCACAATCTGACAGGGCCATGACATTAAGTTAAACTGTTACTAATAAGTTCCTGTCCAATCTTGCTAGCTATTAAATAAAACTTAGGACCATTATAAGGGAATACATTTTCTGGTCATCTACAAGACAAAAAGTATCAGCTCAAATTGAGTATTGAAGTTAATACAGGCGTGATAAATCTGTGTTGCAATTCTTTACAATAAAGAAACACACGAGCTTTTGTTTCATTGGTTTCCTACTTCTCAGAGACTTTGGAATGTTTCAGTATAATGTTGTAGAATCATGTGTTTTTTTTAGGGAACACTTTATTGGTATACCAATCAGCTCTTTAAAATGGGTCTGGGTAAGAAACAGATAGAGCAAAAATGAAAGGAACTAATAAAAGAATATTTGCAAACATTACTGGTACTCTATGTTATTGTTGTAGGCTATTTATAATAATATAATTGTGAAAGGCAGATAAAATTTCCTCTGCACTGTTATACTAAAGAGAATCAAGTTGGGATATCTTTAGATTCTTATTCCTTCTTTCTATAACTAAGTTGATATTTACTTAACTATTCTAATTTTTAATTTGTATTTATTTATATGCTGATTGTATTATTTCTTACATTCTTCTTCAACATTATCTCTCTACAGTCTATATATATATATAAAAGTGAAATACCACTCATGCATCATCACAAAATCTCCAGAACTATAAAGCCTACAAACTTGAAATTTGGCACGTATGTTCCACTTGGCTTCCAGGTTCTCACTAAGAAAGGATTTTTCAAAATAATGATCAGAGCATTAGTATTTCGTATATTATTATTAACATGCTCTGATGCTAAGAAGTTCTACTCCACTCCCCACCTGAAAAGAAATCTGTTCCAAATGCAAAACACAAGCAGAAGAGAGGAGTTTCAGTTTTAGTTTCTCAGCAGCAACTAACTTTAGTATAGAACAGTTGAGCTAAGCCACGCCAAGGCTCCTTGCTATCTCCTTCTTGCTCACACAGCAAATATTGTTTCAGTTTCCATGTTTCAAGTTTCCAAAGAGTTCTCAACCTGACAGGACACTAGCAAGATGAATACCGATGGATGCTGGTAGGCAGAGGCACAATTCCCCCCCCCTTTATTTTCCTCCCCAAAAACTAAGCTTGATTGCATACTTTTATCGCGAAGCATAGGTAGAGAGCTAGTACTTATATAAATGCAAAGGTAATTTATTTAGAGCTAGTCCACGTGTTACTTTATTATTGAGTTTTGAGATATACAAAATTTGGACCTACTTCTGAAAAATAAAGAGACTGAACCACAAATGCCTAATCTTCAAATTTTGTAATTCTTTTGTATCATTTTGTCTCATCCGAATAAATACTATAAAGATAGCTGAATGACAAGTGAACGTGATCACAAAATTATACAGAGCAGATCTTAAACAACTATTGCTAGTGGAGGAATTGAATAACCAGGTAGAGAAGGTGGCTTCGTACTAGAACCGAACTCATGTTCTCCAGTTGCTCTGCAGTCAAAACGCAGCAAGGTGAACAGCAGATAGAAGTTCTACCAGAAAACCAAAAAGGAGATAGCTGATATACCACGAGACAGTATCTGGAAGCTGTCATCAAGGAAAAAAACAAAACCAAGGTAGAAAATAAGGAAAAAACAACAACTGATTTTAGGTTTGGAAATATCCAGTTGAAATATATGATCAAACACTTGATGCAGGTGTAAATGCCTTAGTATTGACAAAAGGCCTGCACTGAATATTTTGGGCTCTTAAAAGCTAAAACAAAAATAAAAACTAAAGGATTAAAGAACAAAATGAATTGCTTTCAAGCTCTGGTGAAAAAACGAACAATACTGTGCAAGTTCTGCCTCAAGTAAAAGAAAAACTGCATCTGTGGAAATGGAGAATCAAGAACAAAAGGTTCAATTAATGGAAGTGGAAGATATCTTAGCCCAAAAGAGAAATAGGTCAAAGCAATAAATTGACAATTGGCAATCAGACAAACCTTACCAGAAATGTAGTTTTCATAGAAATACATTGACTTGGAAGAGAAAATTAATGCTGCTGAAACCCTAAAAGAGAAATTGGAAAACCCAACCATCATCATGTTTCACTTAAAAGAAACAATTATAAAATCAACAGAGTAAATATTTTCTGAAATCCCACATCGGTTTACTTTTAACTCAGAACAGAATAAATGATGCTTATAAATAAAAGATTGTGCAAAATACAATACTTGTTTGTGACTTTATATTCTAGCAACGTGTATTGTCATGAGAACATTGTGCCTCAGGACTGAACAGCTACTTTTAGTGCTTAAATAAGAAGATGTGATACACATTTAAATAAATAAAAAGCATTTTGAAGAAAAGTTGCATAAGACCATGTAAATTCTAAGTATCTAGGCTTTCACCAGAAATCCTTAATTTAAATATTTTGTTTATAATCTTCAATCTTCGCATTCTTGCTTCTAGGCTCTGAGTTATTTCATTTAATTATTTCTTCTACTTGAAAGTAATACCAGACCTACGGTTCTCAAATAGTTTACTATGGCACCCTGGGGCACCACACTGAACTGACAAAGTGCCAAGAATTTTTTTTCAGCTTTTCCACATCCATTTCCAATGTCTTAACTTTGCAAGACTGGTTTTAAGGAAATCTTTTGGCAGTTCTACGGGTGCCTTGAAAAAGTTATTGAGACAGTAAGGGCACACTATAAATTGAGAAATTTTGGAACCTCTATATTAGACAAATGTTACAAGAAACTAAAAATGTAGCAAAATAGATTTTGATTGTCATCTATGTATAGTTTAAAACTATGGTATTTTAGCAGAAACTATGGAGTTTCTGCTATCAAAACAAATACTTCCCCCCAAACAACAACAACAACAACAACAAAGTGACATACATGGATTATTTTAGCCCTGATACAGAGAATTAATGTATCATGGTAATTTCTTTTATTACAGAGCAAAGCACCAGAGAAATCTCTTTATAACATAATACCAGTCAATTTCTTCCTTAAAACTATATAAACAAGCAGGCAATCTGAAGTATTATTGCAGCATAACCATCCAACAGTATGCAGAAGCTGATATTTTTAAAACATTTGGACTTTTTCCAACTTTCTAATATTAAAATATTAAAAATGTGTGAGAGAGGGAGAGGGAGAGGGAGAGAGAGAGAAATCCAACATAACAAAAGTTTGTGTGAAGGCCTTTAAACTCCGTTCCAACTCTGGTGATGCTTTCAAAACTTTTTGAATAACACTCTATATTTAAAAGATCAGAATAATACTTAAGAGTGATCAGATTATCAGTTATTTATTTAATTTATACAGCCGTCTATGTCACAGTAGATTACTAGTTAATAGGGAAGAAAGATATGTACATTACTCTTACAACATAATGGAACTGTATCTACTTTTGTGAATGTTATTTTTAATACCTTGTTTTAAGGAACCAACAAACATATAATTCTGGGGAGCAGTCATACTTAGAAACCTGAACTTATAAAAGGCAAATGATAAAATTTGCTTTTAAGAACTTTGTCAGCAGTATAAAGTTACTGCTCACATATTGTGAATGTTATGTTTTTCTTTATATCCAGACATATATTACATACATATTTTTTTTAAATTTCTCCAATGACAGAATAGAATTTCCAGGGGTGGTGGGAGAACTATATAAACAATTAGAACTGTTTAGAAAGTTTGTGTAGATCTGTTTCCGTACCACATCTTCATGGTTTTAAGTGATGCTTACAGAATGATTTTTCATCATTTCTAATACTTTGAAACATGTAATTGGGCTATGTAGTACTTTAGGTTTAAAGCAAAAGAGGTATTTTGGAGTGTAGGAGCACATTCCCACAGCATTTGTTGGTAACTTCCTAAACAGTTATATCTTTTTTCAAGAAAAGCAGAAGAAGTGGGCTGGCAGCCACGTGCGGTTCTGCTGGATAGGGCTACTGGAGCTGCCACCAGAGAGGTTAGTAGGTGTCAGGGTGGCCTAGCTGCAGGGGTCCTGAGGTAAGCTAGTGTGAAGCTCGTAAGGAAGCTCCAGTCCCACCTCACAGTGGTTGCACTGGGCACTGCCTGGCCTGCTGTTCCATCATGAGCAAGCAAAAGTGGACCTCCTGTACATGGAAAAAAATAAGACACCCCCTGAAAATAAGCCCAGGTGCTTATTTTGGGCCTAAAGAAAATAAGACCCAGTCTTGTTTTAGGAAAATGTGTGTGTGTGTGTGTGTGTGTCTTTAAAAGAGATGAAGCTATACTATCAGTACATAAAGGAACTATTTTATTTTGCTGTGAATACATACCCTTTTGTTTATACAGCATTTTATGGATTTGAGTTAGTTAGGCTCAGTATCTCCTGGACTATAATTATGTGCATTAATAAGATTATTAGGTATAATTATATAAGGGAATTATAAATACATTACCAGTGTATTTCTCCAGTAAGAATAAATTTGGATCCAATACCTATTGTTTATACAGATTAGTGCAGAACTGACATATTTTCTTTCTTTTTATATAAAGTTGCTGGTAGCATAGTAATGCAGAGTATTTTTAAAATATAAATTATCATTTGATTTTGAAGTAGACTCACTGTAGTACTGTTCATAAGTGAACATGGAGGTGCATATACTGCAGTCCCAGTATAGAATCACAGTCTGGTATAATGGGGACACTGGAAAGCCATTATTATAATAGCTATGTGATGTCAGTACCATTTTCCATCAGTTATTAGTGGCAGTTTCTGTCTTCAAAGCTTCAAATATTTTGTCAGAAGCCACAGCTTGGAGTTCCCTTGACTGAATGTCACAGTAATGTAAAGTTTCCTTCACAGCATGTTTGTAGAACTTGTATGGATGACCTTGAAGTCTTTTAAAATCTCAATTCACAATTAAGCAACTAGCACGGCATACAGTTGTTTTTCATTCATACTAAGTGTCCCACCTACCACATCTGCGTACTGAGGTGCATGTTAAATTTTTCCAGTTGTTCGCTCTGTAATTGATATAGAGTCTAGGAATCATATCCATATAAGAAAGAAAAATCTGTAGACTTTCAGCTTTGTGGAAATATGGATGTTGGTTTGATTGAGCATTCTGGTACACAGTCACTTCCAGAGCCTGGCTAACCTTGCTGATCCTGGTGTCAATTTCTTTGTCCAAAGATCCATTACTTGAGATGATGCTTCACAGGTATTTGAAGCTGTTACTTTTGTAAAGATGTCATTAACAGTGATTTTGATTCTATAGGGTTAATATTTGGCATCGGCTGGTAAAATACTTCAGTCTTGTTTAGGTTGATAGTCTGAAGAGCATAGCAGCATCTGAGAATTTGTTGAATATCAACTTTAGTTCACTGTTTTTGTACACAGTTATCAGCAGAAAGGGTTTATTGAATGGTGTGGAGGCATTCGTGCATTCAAGCAGTGAAAGTCAAAGAGAGAGCTGTCCAATCGGTACCTGATTACATTCTTCCTTCAAACCTTGGCCAGTATGCATACAGATGAATAACAGAATAAACACAGCCATTCTTCACTCTGTTGAAAATGGCAAATTCAACAGACATCACTCTATAAAGAACTTGCCCTGTCATTTGATCATGGAACAGCCAAATCAACCTCATGAATCTCCTCCATAATGTCTCCAGATGGTCCTGAGTTCCTTCCTGTTTTCAGTGTCAAATGCCTTTGTCAGATCAATAAAGACTGAGTAAGGAGACTGTCTGTTCAATGCACTTCTTATGGATTTACCTTACAGCAAATATCATGGCTACTGAACTTAATTCTGGATGAAAGACACATTGCTCTTCCAGGAGATATTATTTTCCAAGGTTATAACAATCTACTCAGGAGAATGTGGGCTAAAAGCCATATTATCTCTCTGTGTGTATGTTTATATAAAGTTTATGGTACCTCTGTATTGCACATTTTTAAAGTATATTAACTCCTTAAACTGAGAGCTCAGAGAGAGATAAGAGGTAAGAGAAACCTCTCTAGTCAATAGTTCCATAAGCGGAATATCTTCCTGTCTTACAGATTTATTAGACAACAGAAGTTAGCTTAATTTCTCTTCCAGTCTCTTCATGATCAATCACTTCAAATTTCCTTTGCTACTGCTATAAGTCTGAATAAAATAGCTTACCAACACAACCTACTGTCAGAATGCTACTACTGAAACTCAAACATTAAAGATCCACAAAAATGTATGGTTTTTACTGTGTTAAACCAGAATGCAACAGGGGAGCATCCCTTCATGAGAAAATAATGTATTCTCTTTCTCTAATTGTCCTTTTCTTCCTCCAACCTACCTTAATCTTTCTATAGATAGAATTCTTAACATAAGCCTCTTGGCTAAATGCCCCATTTATCCCCATGTGAAGAACTGTTTGAAAACATCTAGAAATAAAAAGCTTCCTTCACATGGCTCCCACAGAATTTCTTTGGTTTATTTCTGACCATCCCCACAATGGCACATTCATTTCCTGAAATTTCCCTGTGCTTCTTTTTTTTTTTTTTTTACTTAATCCATTTCATTTCATAGCCCCATTCTGCAAATTCCAGCAGTGCAATAGCAATTTTCCTCGCATGGACAGAAATTTTATCTATTATGCTTTAAGCACTCTTAGTTAAGCACTGACAGGTTTAGAAAACAGGTTCATAACAGTTGTGCTTTTCATTTATGGAATAATCTTTATGAATAAGCCAGTGTTGAATTCTACTGGTTCTGACTGGTTCTATAGAACCGGTTGTTACGATTCTGAGAAGTTCGGAGAACCGGCAAATTGTGTCGCTGGCTGGCCCCACCCCTCTCCACCCTCCCCTCCCCACCCAGTCAGTCCTTATTGTACATGTGTGACATTGTGCACATGCCTGACATCACTGACTGCATTCTCCCCTGCCCAGTCACTCCTTTAAGGTAATTTTTTTTCCTCCCAATGATCAGCTGTTCCGATGATCAGCTATGCTGGGATCCCCCTCGCTGTCTTACTGCTTTGCCCAGGAGGCTTCCCTGAGGCCCAGGAGGCAAAAAGGGGCACACAGGAGGGAGCTGTGCCCCCCTGGTGCTCCATTTTTGCCTTCCTGGGTCTTAGGAAAGCTTCCTGGGAGCAAAAATGCCCCCAGGAGGCTTCCATGAGGCTCAGCAGGTCCAAAAACAGAGCGCAGGGGGGGGGGGGGTGCTGCAAAAAAAAGCCATGACCACTCAGTCACCTAGCCATGCCTACCTAGCCATGCCCACCTAGCCACACTCACCTAGCCCGCAGAACCGGTTGTTAAAAAATTTGAATCCCACCCCTGGAATAAGCTTTTAGAGCAGTGATCCTACTATATCCATTCAGTTTGTTCAGAGTTCTTAATATATCTCACAAATTTATGGGACATTTCATATGTTATCCTGACAATGTCTGATATTTGTATGTCCTATGGCAGGGGAGTACTACGAGCCATTTACTGTTATAATAAATGCTTCCTTTTCACTTCTTTTGATATATATACAGTATTAACAAATGTAATACGAAATAAAATGCAGGTTGCCATTCAAGATTACTTTTTTACTTCTTTGGTTTCTTGTTTTCAACAATGGAAAATAATGATGGAAAATTCTGTGTAAAATCACAGGATTCCATTAGTGGTTGTATGCAGATACTTTCCCATTTTCCTGCTGATGAAGCACAAAAAAAATGAAAAGACTGAGGTAGTCAGAAGGTTTCATTTCTGATTCACGTCTCTCCTCTGAGCACTTGCAGAAATTGAAAGATGGGAGAGAAACAGGAGGTGAACATCAAAGAGTCCATATGGCACTTATTAAGTGGTGGAATTAATATGTGCTGCATCAGATTCCACTTTTTTCCCATCTATGCATGGATAATTTTTGGCATGCTATTAGGATGGTTTGGTTATAATAACCTACTGTGGCATTGTACTTCTGGATTTTTTCAATCACAAAATTTTATATCATTGAAAAAGTTACTTCAATGTTTCTTCAGAAGCAGAAAAAGAGTTATTCATATCCTCCATTTTCTAACATGAAAATGGAGAAACACAAATGAAATATTTACATTTGTGAGTACTGATATTTAAAATATTTAATGCTCCACTTTCTGTAGTGAGAACTGATGTCTTCATCCCATATTGTAGAGCAGAAGAATTTGAGTTATCCTATGAATCAGGAATAGGTATGGTGCAGTAGCTGCTGTGATATAAAATGAATGTTTACTTATTTTGAATTCAATTAACACATTTTTGCAAAAGTTCAATCAGAAAAATTATTGATATCTTTTTCCTTTCAATTGTAATTTGTAAGGTTTAAAAGAGGTAACACAAGTTGTAAAGAATGAGGCTAGAGAATGTGCTTATAAAGGAAAGGAAAATCATGTATAATGTATCATACAATTCTCTCTCTGTCTCTCTCTGTCTCTCTCTCTCTCTCCCTCCCTCCCTCCCTCCCTTCCTCCTCCCCCCTCTCTCCCCCTCTCTCTTTTTATATATATAAAGATCAGATAAATACAGTGTAACATTTTCCCCATAAAATGATATGTTGCTTTGTGCCTTATAAATATCAAAAAAAGATCAAATGTATAACGATAAAATCAAAATACATTGCCTTTCCCATCTCTTTCTTCAATTTGTGAAAATTAAGAATATGTGGTGTGAAAGGGAAAAGTATCTCATTGCAGGTATTCTCTTCATTATATTGTGCTTTCTTTACCAAGTCTATTCAAGAGAGAGTGCTGGCCACTTGCTCCTTTCATTCCCTCCCCATGCTGCAGCAGCCTTACTTGTCTGCTGAGAAAGGAGGGGAAGGGGAAGGCAAGAAGGGAGGGAGGGAGGGAGGGAGGGAGGAAGGAAGGAAGGAAGGAAGGAAGGAAGGAAGGAAGGAAGGAAGGAAAGATTAATTCTGAGGATCACTTCCAGCTTCCACAATGGAACACAATAGAGAAATTGACAAGCTCCTGGTCCCACTGATGATTTGCCCATCCTGGTCATTCTGTTCCTTTATTTAGGTAAGGAGTTATCTTTAAAGCTGACCTGTGGGTCAGGGATTGTCTAGTCTATTTATAAAATTCCTTCTCAAAGGTAAAGCACCTAATACTTTCATTCCTGTCTTTTAAAACACTACATGCAGTTTATCATTTATTCAGGAATTTGGTTGGCATTTGTCCTTTTGTCTTCTGTTATCTTAGCAGACACAAAGACTGCGGGGGGGGGGGAGGCTATATCTTAACATTTGACTTTTAGCAACAAGAGAAAAAGACAAGGCAAGACATGAAATAGATACATGTGAAGGAAATGGGGAAGGACTGTTAATCTTCATTAATCACAATAAGAAAACATAAGAAATTACTTAGTAATTGTAGAATTTATTCATCTATTTTGAGGAAATAAAATCTGGTTCTTGAAAAAATTGGCATGAGATATAAGCATGATTTGATAAACTAACCATTGTGTTTTTACTAACAATAGTTTAACATTACATTTAATTCAAACTGCTTTTCCTTGTTCAATAAACCACATCTAAAATAAAAGTTATAACTCAGCAGGCTGTGTGAATAAAAAATCTTTAGAGAAAGAAAGTTGGGGGGCAATTTTTTCATATAGGGATCAAGCTGCACTTGATCATAGTTCTAAAAAGAGAAACAAATAAGGAAAGAATAAGCTCTCACACACAATTTTACAATCAGCAGTTAGGGCAACCCAGCTGGCAGTGTGGCTGAACATCCTATAAAGGGGGATTACTGGTTATGTACACTGAAAACTAATACTGATTTTTATATTTCAAGTTCTAAGAAATATGGTAGAAATTTTGCTAAATATGAATTTAAAAATTTAGCGTATGTTCAGCTTACATTTTAGAATGAATTGATAGAAAAACTAAAAGAAAAATGGCTTTCGGGGGGGGTGTGTTAAATTTACAATTACATGCTACACATATTTTTATAACTATAAAAATAATTACATGGGTTTTTTTTTTGGTTATTTTGTTAGTGTAATTTTGAATGAATTGCATACTGTTGGTTATTTGGTATGTGATGTTTTAACCAAAAAAATTCACATTAAATGGAAAAAAATATTTGGTTGCATCTATCCTTTTTATGTTCTCTGACCTAAACCATTTAGGGGATATTACCTAATTGTAAAAAGTATCCCTTAGTGAGGTCTTTTTTTCCCTAATTATTGGTATGTTATGCTGTCTTAACAGAATATTCGTAAATAAAATAAAAGACGAAATGAAGGGAAAAAAAACATGAATCTAATTGTATTACTATATAATGAAATTGTATGCTAATTTTCAGACAAATAACTATATTTAGTTATGGATTCTGGTTAGATATGCCTTTTAGTAGAAACAGTGGGGGGAAATCTTAAACAGAAACTTGAATAAATTTAAAATTAAAATTCATCATACTTTTGGGATGTTTAATGTATTTTTATCATACAACAATGAAACAGCTAGTATCATGACAGTGACCATAACAAAACATACTCTTATTAAAATCCACATTAAATGTAGTGCCAATAGCAAGAACTCTTATACAATTCTGATTGTATTTTATTTTTATTTGCACTTCATTTGTACTTCTTGGTTAATTAAGGTGATTGTATTCTGAGAATTGTATACAATTGGATAGAAGAAAAAATATTAAAACTTTACAGAGAAAAAATATATAGTAATAATAATACAAAGTACCTAACCAATATTTTGAAGCTTTTTGAACCTGATATTGTATAGCATTCAGGCTTTCAGTGCTTTGTATTTAATTGAATAGTTGTATATTTTAAAAAACAATCCCTGTTAAATTCATACTACTGCTGATGAAAGCTTTTTGCTATAAATGCATAATTCTTGAATCAAGTTGTGGCTTTCTTGCAACCAAGAGCTCTTTGAGCACTCTTGCATGTTTTGAGTCACTTTCTGAGAAAATGATTTCTCAGCATTTCCCAGCTCTACTGTGTGGTCACTGAAAACATTTAGAAAAGTGGCATTCCATTGGGTTTTTTAACTATATTGCTGTAAGAAAAGCAGTGGACTGCAGAGATTAAAATAAATTATGTGTTTATTGTAATGCCACAATGCAATCCAGTCCTGGTGCAACTCAAAATATAAATCTAATGTCAATGCTACATCTTTTACATTGCAAATATTTGAAGTTGCTTACACATTGCTGATTAATAACTATTTTTAATTTATTCTACCATTTCCCCCTCCCCTTTCCATTTGTCTTTTCAGTACTGCGAGATGACTTCAGACAAAACCCTTCAGATGTTATGGTAGCGGTAGGTGAGCCAGCTGTAATGGAATGCCAACCTCCTCGAGGCCACCCTGAACCTACAATTTCATGGAAAAAGGATGGATCTCCTTTGGATGATAGAGATGAAAGAATTACAGTAAGCTTTTTCCTTTGAAAACAACTACAAAAACTAAAATATAGTTGCTTATTTAGCCATGTATTATTTGCCCCATTGTGCAAACATGAATTGCCACCCTGTATATGAAAAATAAAAGATGGAATTACATGCTGATTCATTTGAAAGATTCCTTCTGTTGGAAGAGTGCTACAATTCCTCAAAAATAAGTAAACTTGCTATTAAATTTTCATTTATACTGATATGCAAGGTTGTTGGATCATCTACATCTGATTCTACCAGTTTTAATTAAAAATAAATAAAATAATGATAAATGGCCTTTACAGTCCTATAGTATATTCTTCTTTCTTCAAAAATAAATAAATACAATTCTCCAGAAAGGAGAATAAAGTTAATTGAAACAGTGGTGGGATTCAAGAAATTTAACAACCGGTTCTTCCTAGTGACTGGTTGGGTGAGTGTGGCTGGGGGGGTCATGTGACTGAGTGGGCATGGCCAACTTGATGTCACTCACATCAAGGTGGGGTGCAGGTGGGCTGATGCTGCAGAGACAGGATGATTTCCTATGTTCCATACCAAGCCCCTTCCCGCCCCCTTGGGCTGACAAAATAAAAGCCCATCTAAAGATTGTGACTGCCTGCTGAACCTGCCTGGTGCATGCTGGAAAGGAGGTTGGGGGATAAAAAAGAGAAAGGCTGACAGAAACGTCCCATTTTCCACCTCCAGTGTGGTGCAGACAGCCCAATGGAGATGGAAAATGAGGCATTTCTATTGGCCCTTCTCTTTTTTCCCCATAGTTCCTTTTGCCAGTATGTACCAGGCAGACTCAGTAGGCAGTCTAGATCTTTAAATGGGCTTTTATTTTGTCAGCCCAATGTGGGGAGAAAGGGGCTTGGAATGGTACATAGGAAATTGCCCTATCTCTGCAGCATCCATTGTTTGCCAGTGGGCAGGCAATGAGGAGAAAGTGGTGGCAGGCAAGCAGGCTGGGCTGCAAGTGCCACATGGGAGGCAGCAGGGAAGGCAATCAAGCGGGTTGGGCCACAGGCACCATGTGGAAGGCAGTGGGAAAGGCAGGCAAGCAGGCAAGGCTGCAGGGACCACGTGGGAGGCCGTGGGGAAGGCAGGCAAGTAGGCTGGAGTATGGGGACCCTGTGGGACATCCCAGGGAAGGCAGACAAGCAGGCTGGGCCGCGGGGACCGCATTGGAAGCCACGGGGAAAGCAGGCAAGCAGGCTGGGCCGTGGGGACCATGTGAGAAGCAGCAGGTCGAGGAGTGAAGGAAGGCTTACCAGGACCACGTGGTCAAGGCAAGTGAGGGAACCAGAGCAGCAGCCGCTATGCCACGGGCGTAACTAGGTGAGCAGCCTAGGGCAAGGCGAGATAAGGAATGACTGGGAGGGGTGGGTGGGGCCAGCCAGTGGTGCAATTAGCCAGTTCTCTGAACTGCACAAAAATTTAACAACCAGTTCGCCTGAAACAGCTGAATCCCACCTCTGAATTGAAGGTTGTAGACCCTTGTATCATGCTAGTTACAGAATGTTTACAATAATAACCATTCCAAAAATTGATGTCCTTCCTTCTCCAATAGTATCAATATTATTGTGTTCATTTATCATTCCATTCCCTATTTCATTCTCTTCATTCATTCATTTTATCTTTCATTCAGTGAAAGATAAAAATCTATTTGTTGGGAAACATCCAACCAGTCTGGGGGGGGGGGGTGTCAAGTGGGGAACTAGCTTTGAGTCCTTGAAGAAGCTGCAAGAGGCATAATCCTGATAAATCAACCCCCAAGTTCCATAGAAACCTATATGCTTTTTTCCCAAGAAGCAGTCTGGGGAGACTTTTGTATTATAGGTGGTAGATAATAAAGTTATCTTGTTATTCATGTCAATTTTGGGCTCGACAGTTACTGACTTGCAGCCTTCCTGAGTGGATCTGCTTCCTTGTTCATATAATCACCATTTCCAAATTTCACTGCCAGCTTTTGATAAGCAAAGTCAATGGGGAAATCAACAGTAAGTCACATGTCATTGCATTTAATAATACTTGGTGATTGACTTAATGACTACAGCCCAAATATAAGATGGCAGGGTCATATGACTTAATCATGCTCCTAGTGATGAAGTTTCTGGCTCTTATTGCAGCTTATTGCATAGTAAGGACTATGTGCAATTTCATTCTTCAATAAGATTTAAATAAACATATGAATGTCTTGTTTATTACATTATTTAATTTTGCAACAGATGTGTCATTCTTTTTATAATTTATATTCTTTATAATTTATGATTTTTATGATTTTTGTAATTAATCAAGCTTTGGGGTTCGAGGATGATTTCCATGTGATTACCATGTATTTATAATTTACAAGATTTATATAGTAGAAATTAACTGAAATTATGAAAATAGTGTAATAGTCGCTTAAAAATCCATGAAATATGCTATTTTTAGTTGTTTATACAGTATAAACATAGAAAATAGAATAGAAGCTAAGAGTCATAATAGCAATAGCACTTAGACTCATATACTGCTTTATAGTACTTTACAGCCCTTTCTAAGCGGTTTACAGTCAGCATATTGCCTCCAACAATTTGGCTTCTTATTTTGCCCACCTCGGAAGGATGGAAGGCTGAGTCATCCTTGAGCATGATGGGATTTGAACTGCCTAATTGTAGGCAGCTGGCTGCAGCAGTAGCTTGGTTAGAGTACTGCACTCTAACCACTGCTCCACAGAGGCTCCTCATAAGCTAAAATAATTTAAAATAATTTAATTTGGTTTTCTTTGGTCTTTGAAGCTTGTTTACAGCAAATGATTAAAGAACTGATGGAATAATATTCCTGAACATTCTTTTTCAAAGAGAAACAAGTGTATTGACAGAAGTAATGTATTTACTGTTTACTTTTCTGTATGTGTTATGTTCTTTTTTAAAAAAATGGCATTTAAAAAAAAAAATTTACAGTTGTTAAATCCAATATTTGCTGTTTTGTTTCATTTTCTTTCTATTTGGGAATGTCATCTCAAAGGTGCTTTTTCAAGAGGCAACTGAACTTTCTTGTTTTTCTTTGAAGATGTTTTGCTTCTTATCCAAGAAGCTTCTTCAGTTCTAAGTGGATGGTGGGAAATGGAAAGCTAAATTCACAGATACACAATCAGTGTTTTTGGAATGCATAGGAGAGAGAGTACAACACTTCTTTAAAATAGCCAAATGCCAAATAGCTGAAAATAATTAAATTTATCAATCATCTTTGTTAAATTAAACAATTTAAATAAATTTGAAAGTTATGTATTAATTCAGTACAGAATACAGATCTGTAATCTAAAGATGAGTAATAGATTTTACCAGATTATAGCCCTTTTTTAAAAAGAAAAATCTTCATGAATATGTACAGATGTATATAATACTAGCCTTGTTGGTGTTATTTTTCCCAGGCCTGTAATTTTACATTTTGCTTATTTCACATTTTTCCTTAATAACTTTGCACTTCATAAATGCTTATATGGCTTCTGGTCATATTAAAAGTTTAATTGAAGCAAAGCACTTATAAAATAATGTATATTTCAAGTATCTGGTTTCTTCTACTGAATAGTTAAATAACCTTTGTTTGGAACTGTGCCACATACAGATAGTAAGTATATAAAAAGCAGCAAACTGACATACAATATGTTGGACACTATCCAAGTCTTCTTTTCAAAGGAAGCCAAAAAAGTAGATGCTTTCTGTCACAATTTATATGGTTTGCGGATTTGGTAAGCAAGCTGACATAGTTTCATTTGCAAATGGAAGCAATTTTAAGAAGTTAATGGAAGACAGAAAGGCATAAGAATGTCATTTTGTTTTGCACTAAAGTCTGTAAGAGAAAGTTAATATGGTATTTCAGAATGTTTCAATTTGAAGAAATATATTAAATGAATTTTTATGTACTAATATTCTTTAAAATTAATTTTGCTTAGATTAAATTTTAAATGATTCATTATTTTCAGACACATAATTATTTTAATCATTACATTACTTTAATTATAGCAATTGAAGTCCACCTGAGAAGCTTAAGTAAATTAACCCATGCCTTTTGTAATCTTTGGGATACCATTGGATGAGTAAGGTATAAATATAGTTTTAGAGCAGGATTCCTTCTTCGGTATCTTCCTAAGCATAGGAAAGCCTTTCCCATCATTTTCAATGAGTAATCTCTGGTAGCACCTCTGTTTCTCAGCTTTTGAAGATGTCTACAAATAGATCATCTACATGTGGAGAGCTGACCCTGATGATTGCCAGTTAACTTTAATTTGCACATAATACTTTTCTGATTTTGTTTGTTTGTTTGTTTAAGCAAGGAAAAGTTTCTGTAAGCAAACATTTCTAGCTGGTTTTTATGGTCCTTTTTCTTGTTTAACATATTCATTTTGGTTCACTTCTGTGTGCTTAGCTATACTGCATAATTCCATGTGAAATAGACTTTTTCATCTAGCTAATCAAATTCTTCTGGCTTTCTTGCAAGCCCCAAGCATTTATCTATGACTGTAAATAATGTTTTACAAGAGAGAAAGCGATTATTTTAATGTTGTGGCTATCAACACTTTAGCCAAGTTGTTAACCGTATAAGATCACAAATTGGCTGAGCCACTGATACTGCAATTAGAAAGCAAAGCTCTGGTCCAATGAAGATAAGCAATGGTTTTCTTACTAGCAAATAACAGAAAGCAAACAGACAAGGAATTAAGATTTCCAAAGAGGCAAGAGAACTTGAAGACAGGACATAGGGCCTATAAGATAGAACTGTAATGGAATATTTTAATTTTTTTATTTTTTTATTTTGATTTGTCAATCGCTTACAAGATAATAGGTATAAGTATATACATAGTTATGAATACATGAAATGGGTACATATAAGAAAAATAAAAGAAACAATAGGACAGGGACGGTAGGCACTTTGGTGCGCTTATGGACGCCCTCACAGACCTCTTAGGAAAGGGGTGAGGTCAATAGTAGACAGTCTAAGGTTAAAGTTTTTGGGGTTTGGGGAAGAAACCACAGAGTCAGGTAGAGTATTCCAGACATTAACCACTCTGTTACTGAAGTCGTATTTCCTGCAATCAAGTTTGGTGCGGTTAACCTTGAGTTTGTATCTATTGTGTGCACTTGTGTTGTTATGGTTGAAGCTGAAGTATTCATTGACAGGTAAGTCATTGCAATGTATGATTTTATATACCATACTTAGATCAGACCGAAGACAGCGTAATTCACGGTTTTCTAGGTCTAGAATTTCAAGTCTGGTGGCATAAGATATTCTACAATGAGTAGAGGAGTGGAGAACTCTTCTTGTGAAATATTTCTGGACTTTCTCAACTGTGTTAATATCAGATATGTAATGTGGGTTCCAGACTGATGAGCTGTATTCGAGGATTGGTCTAGCAAATGTTTTGTATGCTCTAGTTAATAGTGTGATATTACCAGAGAAAAAGCTACGTAGGATTAGGTTAACAACTCTTAATGCCTTTTTGGCTATGTAGTTACAGTGGGATGTAGCACTTACATCAGTAGAGATGAGTATTCCAAGGTCCTTTACAGAGCTTGGATCATCAACAAGGTCTTCACTATTCAGCTTGTATTTTATTTTCTGATTTTTTTTTGTCAATATGTAAGACAAAGCATTTATTCATTGAGATTTGAAGTTGCCATTTGTTTGACCATTCTGATACATAGTCAAGATCTTTTTGAAGGGTAGCAGTATTGTCTGTGGTATTGAACAGCTTTACATCATCAGCGAAGAGAACACAGTTGCTCTTAATATGATCACAGAGGTCATTTATGTAGAGTATGAAGAGAGTTGGTCCTAGAACACTGCCTTGGGGGACACCACTGTTGACAGGTACAGAATTTGATTGGACGCTCCCAATTTTGACCATTTGTTATCTGTTTGACAGGAATGCTTCTATCCAGTTATGCAGTTGTCCAGAGATACCATAAGATTTTAGTTTTAGGAGTAGTTTGTCGTGTACCACTGAATCAAAGGCTTTACAGAAGTCTATGTAGATTGCATCTATTGTTTTGCCCTGATCGAGTTGTGTAGTCCATATGTTTTTGCAGTGTAAGAGTTGCAGATTACAGGATAGATTTTTTTTCTGAAACCAAATTGTTTATTGGAGAGTAGGTTGTTTGTCTCTAAGTGGAGGATAATGGAATGGTTAATAATTGATTCCATGACTTTACAGGTGACGCAGCATAAGGAGATTGGTCTGTAATTTTCAACTAGGCTGGGGTCTCCCTTTTTGAAGATGGGGATGACCGTGGCTTGTGACTATAGGTTAGGCAAGGAGCTGGTCCTGAAAGATTTTTCAAAGATTATGCTTAGAGGTTCTGCTATGGCAGTGGATAGTTTTTTAAGAAGTAGGCACATATTCCGTCCGGTCCAATAGATAGAGATGGTTTTAGATTGCGTAGTGCTTTTTCAACATTGTCTTCTGTAAAATCGATATGTATTAGATCATTGTAGTTTTCTGTGGTTCAGCTAGGAAATACTGGGCATGATCCATTGCTGTTTACAAATACTGAGCCAAAGAATGTGTTAAAGATGTTGGCTTTAATGATGTCATCGTTGCAGTCTTTACCATTAAGTCCTATCAGGGGTGGGATGGACCTTGAGTCTTTTAGTTTGTTGTTTACAAAATTGTAAGAAGCGCGGGTGCGTAGAAGGTTTGTTTTCCTCTTGTTTAATGTGATAATTGGTGCATTCAGTCTTTATCTGGTGGCATAAATTTTTGTATCGGCTTTTGAAGTTGGCAACGTGACCAGATTTGTTTTTCCGCCAAAGTGATCTCTTTTTGGATTGAAGTTTCCTTATTGTTATGGGTAATCTGTTTTTTTGTGTGTGTGTTTTTTTGGCGGGAGTTGTTGTTGGTACATATAGTTTGATGACTCTTTTGACTTCAAGTAAAAATACGTTGTAATGGTCTTCAACAGTATTGCATCCAGTGAATAGAGATTGCCAATCAAGGGATGAGAGATCGTTGTCTATTAGATCATAGTTGCCTTTTTTTAAAACAAATTTTATTCAGTTTTTCACATTAAAAACAAAAATCTCTTTTTAGTGGACAACATATTTCCGGGTCATCACCTTTACATACAAATATGACAGCAATTATACATTCATATATGCATACTTAATTCTATTATTACATTTTCCATTCCAAATTTTCAGTAAGGAGAGAAACAAACACATTAATTCTAGCCTCTTTCATTAATCTCAATCGAAACATCTTTTTGTTTCATTTCAATTATTTCAAATATAATCATTTAATATTTATAATAATAACAAATAACAATAACAACAAACAACATATATAATAATAATAATAATAATAATAATAATAATAATAATAATAATAATAATAATAATAATAAGTTACCAATGTCTCTCCCTGCTTTTAATAGTTAACTTATTAATTTAGTTGGTATTTTAGTCTGTCATATTTCCTTTCCATTACACATTCTTTTTATAAATTCTAGATTAATACAAATTTTAACACTAAAGGAAAAAACAAACAAGTATAAGTTTCCCCCCTTTTACTGCTTTGACTGTGCCACCTCAATGATTAAAATATACCTTTATTAACCATCTTGATTCCCAATAAACCATTATTTTTAAGAAGTTACAATAATAATCATTACATCTTTTCATTCAGATTCCGCAGCATATTTCCCCCCTTAATTTTTAATAAAAGTTATCGGTATCTATATTACCCTATTTTCTAAATATTTTTAATTGCAGAAATATTCTTATTACCCCTTGTCACCCTGCAGAATCCCCTTTTTAATTCATCAACCATTATCTCTGAAAAAACAATTTCTTTTCAACATTTTACTATTTCCGTATTTCTTTAATTCATGCACCTGTTTCTTACTGCTTCTCCTCCTCTTTTCCCCATATCTTTTCTCATTCCAGTTTATATCCGTTTCTTTCTTAATATCTTCCTTTCCCCTTTTCTGCTGGGTCTTTCTGCCTTCACAGGTATTCCCCCTTTTGATTGCCTTCTTAAATCTCAACTTTTTAACCTTCCTTCTTTCCCCACTTCTTTGTAGTGTTCTTTGTGTTAATTGTCTATTTAAAATGTCTTCTCCTTGAGTCAACCTCCTCCTCTGAAGCTCTTTCTTCTTGTTCTTCAATCACCATTTCCATTTTTTCTAACACAGAGCAAAGTGATTCACCTCTTTCCTGTACTAATTCTCTCATATTTTTAAGTTCCGTTTTTAATTCCCGAAGAGATATCATCATTACACACTCTTGTATTTTGTGATCATTAAAGTCCACAAAAAAAAAAACACTTTTACTTTCCTTTGTTCTTCTTTCAATTTTCTAAAGTTCTCAATTATTCCAGCCCAGGGTCTATACCAAAAACATCAATCAATCCCACAGTCAGTCTTTCCTTGCTTTTTTCTGTATTGTGCTTCTGCTTTCACTTTCTAAGATTCTTACTTTGTTTCAATATTTCTTTAGTGTTATATCCACACAAGTTCATTCAGAAACAGTATGCTTTCCCTTTTGTTTGAGCTCGTTTTTGTCAAAAGGTGGCACTCTCCATTATACAAAGTCTTTCCTTTTGTTTGAGCTCGTTTTTGTCAAGAGGTGGCACTCTCCATTATACAAAGTCTTCCCTTTTGTTTGAGCTCGTTTTTGTCAAAAGGTGGCACTCTCCATTATACAAAGTCTTCCCTTTTGTTTGAGCTCGTTTTTGTCAAAAGGTGGCACTCTCCATTATATAAAGTCTTCACCTTTTTCCCCTATTTTTTTGTTTAGGGTTTTCCGAACCTCAATATTCCAGCACAGTCCAGTCTCCAATTTGTAAACTTTATTATTATTATTTTTTGACAATCTTAAGTCCAGCTTTATTTTATGCCTGTTTATTGCCAAAATATTTTAGTCCAATTTAGTTAAATCTTTAGTTCCAGCTTCTTCCTTTCCCGGTTCGAAGCCCTGCTTAGCTGTCAAAAATATTTTCTTATTTTTTTTCCTGTCCCTTTGTAATTTCACCGCTCACTTTTCTTTTCCATGTTACCTTAATCTTGGGGTCCTTTTGTTTAGTTGTATTGCCCAGTTGTCCCGGTTCAGATGTTATCCACCTCTTTCTTCCCTCCTGCACAAAGCTTAATCCAGCTGAGTCCTCCTCTTCAGGGTGGCCATTTTAAACCACCGCTGCAGTCATCTTCGGAGGAAAAAAGACCAAGCCCAGGAGGGTAGATGCAGCTCCCCTCAACCTGGCTTGCGGCTTCCCCTTACTCCATCGCCCCTCCAAGGCAGCTTCAGCTCCTAATCGTAATTATCGGGGCTCTCCAGTGAAAGAGCACGGACCATAGCCACAGAGAGTTGCGATCTATGGTCCATCAGCGAGGAGGCTCCGCCTTCTTCCCCATAGTTGCCTTTTTTGAAGTTATAATTGGGGATTACGTCATTGTGATGATTTTTGTGTGGGCGTATGTTGAGACAAAAGTCAATCATATTGTTGGAAAGGGGTTCTTTAGTTTGTATTCCGTAAATCGAATTCAAACTATTGCAGAAGATGAGATCGAGGCAGTTGTTAAGTCTAGTGTTGTTGGTTACTAGTTGCTCCAGTCCCAGATTTGTAACAGCATTGTAGAATGTTGCATGTATGGGTTCAGTTGTACATTCATTTAGGGTCCAGTTAATATGAGGTAGATTGAAGTCACCAAGAAAGATAAAAGCGTGTGGGCAGGATGTTGCCCATGTTAGTAGTGAATTTAGCTTGTTTACATGTTCGATGTCATAATCAGGTGCTCTGTAACATAGTAAGAATCGAAATGTGATATTTAAAGATAGTTCACAGATGATGGTCTCAGGAAGAGCAAGCTCCTGGGTAACTTGGATGTTTTTTAGATGTAAGGACTTTTTATAGAAGATAGCAACACCACCTCCTCTACGGATTTCACGATCTGATCGGTAAACATGATAGTCTCTTACTGTGGTAATGGAGTCAGGGAGAGATGCATTGAGCCATGTTTCACAGACAAATATGATGTCGAATTTAACCATATTAAGTAAGAGGAGAAATTCAGGTATTTTATTCACAAGGCTTCTTGCATTGAGTAGCTTGCATTTAAGGCCAGCAGTAGTTGGAATTGAGGTAGTTAGGGGCGTGCGTGCCTAGTCTTGTACTGTACTGCATTCCCTTTAAATGAGGAAGGTTAACACTGAAACAAACTTATGCTTTGGTTACGACCAGTGGTGGGATTCAAGTTTTTTTACTATTGGTTTTGTGAGTGTGGCTTGGTGGATGTGGCGTGGCTTGGTGGGCATGGCAGGGGAAGGAAACTGTAAAATCTCCATTCCCACCCCACTCCAGGGGAAGGTTACTGCAAAATCTTATTCCCTCCCCAACCCATTAACCTGCTTTCCAGCTCCGTTCTCCTGTGCAGGGCAACAAAATATTATTATATTTGTTCATTTATTTTAAAAAATGCTCCATATTTCAGTGTAAGGGCCCATATTGGGGATTACAGTGTGAGTCTAAAAATATAACCAATCAGGTTTAGAATAACACATTTTTTTCTAGGAAAAAGATATCATGGAAATGACTTCTCTGAGGCATATTCAGAGCACCTATTCGATAAAAATCACTTATATTTACTCAGAATAACACTGTAACTGGGTAAATCCATATGACTTAATTGAGGCATTGTCTTATTAGCTGAGAAGTAATTTACTCTGTAAGTAACATCTGCTAGGAATTACCTGGTTGGTCTCAGGAGGTGGGCCTTCTCTACTGTGGTACAGTAGTACAGTGGTACAGTGTACCTATGTGGTACACTGTCTCCCTGCAAGGTCAAATTGGTTCTATCCAGAGGTGGGATTCTACCGGTTCTATAGAACCCCTTGTTAACTTTCTAAGTAATTCGGGTAACAGGTAACTGGTAGTTAGAAGCAATCTCTGTTTGTTTTTTTCCAACCTTATTACATTCTTGGCAGACAGCCTAGACTTCCTGTCTCCGGAGCTTCTGAGGCTTTCTTAAAGGGGAAGGGTTGTTTTAAGATTTTTACATGCTGTTGGGAGGAAATACTTGCCTGGACAATCAGCACTTTGAAGAAATAATTGAATAATGAAGCAAAGCTTTTAGTGACAGGGAACCAAGATGAGTGACATTCAGCAAGGCTTCTTGGCTAGCTAGAAAGACTAACATTCAAACGTGAGTTTACTTACTCTTTCTGAGTTTGGGGCTAAAACTGGTTTTTGGTGAAGGTTAATTCTGTGCTTGGTGAAGTTTAATCCTGTGTTTATTGATGGGATAATTTTCCCTATTCAGCTTCAACAAGCAACAGTTACTGTTATGATTTAATTATTTGTATTGTATTTCAATTTTTTCTTGCCTCATGGTTTCTTTTTCTATTTGGGGAGGGGGGTCTTCCTTCACTGCTTTAATACTATCTGGCACTGTCCTTTTGGGGTATATTTCTAAGAGGCAGGATGCAAGCTTGGCACTGATTTTTTTTAACTGCCTTTCTGGAGGGCATGTGACCTTTCCTTAAATCTGGGTGATTTCCTTAGGATATCTTTTGAGGTGAGTGAGGCCAGCTGGTATTTTTAAGTGTTCAAATGGATCTAAGGATTGCTTCTCTTGGGTGTGCTTTTCTGGAGAGCTTAAATGACCTCTCTGCTAAAGGGTTTCACTTTATGAGCAAGAGTTGGCTGCTTGATAGTTATCACTGTATTTTAAATATTTTCATTCCTCAAGGTGCTTTGGCACCCTGCCTGATTTGTAACTTCAGCTTGCAGGTAGTTTTAATCTAATGATTGGTATTTAGGGCAGCTTTTTCCAAGCAAAGAAGCTGTTTGTATTTTTGTACAGGTAATTCTTGACTTACAACAGTTCACTTAGTGACCATTCAAAGTTACAATGGCACTGAAAAAAGTGACTTATGACCATTGCAGCATCCCCACTGTCATGAGAGGTCAGGCGAGGAGAAGCGCCCCTTGACATGAGTGATGTCGAGTTGGCCATGCTCTGCAGCCCTCCCCATAGCTCCTTCTAGCTGCCCGGGCCTTGCCCTGCCCTCTCCAGGGCTCCCAGGCCTTGGAAACTGGCAAAAAACACTTGCTAAGCAACTGGCCATTAAGCAAGGACCACTTACATTTGGTTTGCCAGTCACCTGGCCACCTGCCCACGCCACCCCAGTCACATGGCCACCTAGCCATGCCCAGTCAGCAAGCCACTCTCACCCCAGTCACATGACCACAAGCCACACCCACAAATTAGGCCACACCCACAGAACTGGTTGTTAAGAAATTTGAATCCCACCCCTGGTTCTATCCCTGTTATTATTTTAGAAATCCTAAAGACCCAGTTGTGTCACAAGATCTGGATATCTCAGAGAACTGGAGGCATTCTTAGCTGGCTTAGTTGATCTTTTACTCTGTCCATGGGGTTTTATATTTTAAACTTTTAGTGATTTTTGAAAAAAAAATCACTTTTTATATTTTTCATGCAATAATCAATCCATACTTCAATAAATGAAAGGACTTTCTAATGTGCTATCTCCTCAATAAAACATTTTTCATTCTTAATTGCCTTAAAAATTCCTGTTCACCATAGCAATAATGTGTAACAATAGATAATTATGTGGATTATATCCATAACATATGCACCAAGGTTGATTTAATTTATTACATTTCCAGAACTTTATGAGAACCAACATTTTCTAAATGTTTTGAGTAGTCCAATAGATTATTTACTTCTTCCATTAAAATTAAAATTAAATTTAAATATTAATTTATCCAGTTCCTTAATAAATTTATATGGAGTCAGTGTAAACAATATGTATTTTCTCTCTCACTCACATTCTCACTCTCACTCCTACTTTCCCTCACCATTATTCATTTTCACAGAATAATTCTTCTATAGAAACTTGACTATTTTATTTTATTATTTTATATGTTAATATCCTTTTTCAATCAGTGACATATTTAGTAATGTTTTTATTGGTTAGTCGAGTCCTTGGTTGCTCTCTGACCTTGCTTATCTTCTTGAAGACATTTCATTACAAAACTAGGTAACATCATCAGTGCACATAGATTCTTATTGATTAATTTTAATCTTTTTCTGATAGAGGTTTAAGCATAATTAAATTTTGGCAAGTGGGGAATAAGATAATTATATTTATCTACTTTAAAATACACATTAGGATATTATTTATTTATTTATTAAATGTATTTGCTGCATACTTTGGGGCTACTCTAGGTGGCATACAACAGTTAAAAGAAGGAAATGAAAAGAAGGGTTAACAAGCAGAAGTAAAATATTAGAAGAATAAAATAAACAATGAAAAAGAAAGTGATAATATACTAATCTTGTAACAAAAGTTGGACAGGTGGAGAGCGAAAAAGGAGGTAGAGCCTGCCATCTCCAGTTGGGAACTCTCCCGTTGGGTCCCTGGGAAGATGGGAGGATGGAGGTGACAGATCTTATCCTAGAGGGGAGAATGTTCCAAAAGATTGGTGCTGCAGCAGAGAAAGCTCTGTTTTTGAATCCTGATAGTTGGAGTTCTTTGAACTGCTAAGGACCACATGGTTTTTACTATGTCCTGATATGTAAAGCCATAGAACTCAAAGAGAGTGTACTTACTTTTTCACATGACCGAGGGGGGGGTAGTTCTGCTGGATTATCAGGGCCAGCAAGATAGATATTTACACAAGCCTGTCAGATTGGTCAGAGCAATTACAGTATCTGCCCTCTTTCAATTTTTTGTAGCAAATTTTTATTTATCTCTACATTTGGTGTTTTAAGAGTTTCCAGTGAATCCTACTAATAGATAAAACAAGTCTGAATCAAACTCCTTTTATCAAAATAGTAAAATCAAGTGATTATTTTATTTATTTAATTAACAAAGTTGGTCAACATTTAATGTGCCAAAGTAGAATAATTTATTTCATCTAGATCAGGGGTCCCCAACCACCGGGCCGCGGACCAGTACCGGTCCGTGGAGCACTCTGTACCGGGCCGCAAAGAAAATAAAATAAAATAAAAATGGCGGCTTTCTTTGCCTTCGGTGAATGCTGCTGGGATCAGGGATCAAGGACACAAATGAAAGAAGGGGAGGGAGGAAGCAACCAAAGCCTGTCCTGCTCTCCGGCTCAGTGGCTTCGGTTTCCTCCCGCCTCGTTCCTCTCTCAGTCGCTCTCTCGCTCCTCCACCAGCCCAGGAAGAAACTGCTTCAAAGAAGCCGGGGGTGGCTTTTCCTGTTGCCGCAGCTCCTCCGAAGCGGCCGTTCACCCCCACCCCGCCCGCCCGCGTGCGGTTCAATCCAGTGCTCCGTTCTGCCTGCCTGCCTGCCTTCGTTTCTGGTTGATTCGGAGCAGCTTTGGCTGAGAATAATAACTATTCGCCTCTTTTTATCAGCCAAAGCTTCTCCGAAACAACCAGAAACGCAGGCAGGCAGGCAGAACGGAGCACTGGATTGAAGCTGGCGGGTGGGGTGGGGGTGAACGGGCGCTCGGAGGAGCTGCAGCGACAGGAAAAGCCACCCCCCCCGGCTTCTTTGAAGCAGTTTCTTCCTGGGCTGGATGTTAGAGGTCCATCGTAGCTCTGAATGATCCCTAAACAAGGACTACAGGAGCTTCCTAGGGAAAACACACTGACTAAATGCTCCTCATTCAATTCCTGTTTTCATCAAACAGAGATAAGAGAAACATCTGCATGAAATTTTGTAGCTACACAGCTGAGCAAGACCTAGAACTAGAGAGACTGCAGTCAGGTGTCTTTAATGCTAGTTGTAGGGTAAACATAAAGTTTTGGGAATGGAAAATAGAATCTCCCCCCCCCCCCCACCCGCCGGTCCTTGAAAAAGTGTTTGTGCTTGAAACTGGTCCCTGGTACAAAAAAGGTTGGGGACCACTGATCTAGATAATGTCAGTCCATTTAAAGGATCAGTTGTGTAAGATTTCACTAACTGTTAGAATTAATTTGAACTAATCCTGGTTTATCTGTGGCAATCTTACAAATCTTCACTCTTATCGCAGTTCTTATTACACAGATTTTAAATCATAGCATGCTGAGTTATAAATAAAAATATTACAATTTATACAGAAAAAAATGTAATACCTATCTGTCTGATCTGAAAAGATTACAGAATCATTTCCAAAGTTCTGAGTTTCTACTGAAGTGCAGGCAAACTCATTTTACTAAAATGGGTAAACTTTGGCCACTGAAGCTTTTAATTTTCTTAAGAGAGTCTATCCTGTGAAAATCAGTCCAGATGCTCCAAACAATACCTAGAGATCTTCAGATCTCTTTGTCATTGGTATTGGCTTCATCATCAGGATTATAGAAGAAAGTTTTCCCCAAAAATGAGTCAAAACCAGGAATTTTCAGGCAGTATCAGTGCTGTTGTGTCTGTAAGAAATCAAGCAATGCACTCCATGCTGAGAACCTCATAATAAGAAACAACAATATACCATGAAGCTGGTTGTGGAATAACTTAGGGATACTTTATTGTCTCGGGATCTGACATCTTATTGAAGGATCTCAGAACTTTTCAGAAAGTTATCCAGAATAAAATCAGCCCAAACTTAAATAACTAGACCATACAGTAAGAGAGCAATGTCAACTATACAGTTGAAACTGAAAAAGTTAGAATATCATGCAAAAGTTCATTTATTTCAGTAACGTAACTTAAAAGGTGAAACTAATATATGAGATAGACTATTACATGCAAAGCAAGATAGTTCAAGTCGTGATTTGTCATAATTGAGATTATTATGGCTTACAGCTCATGAAAACCCCAAATCCACAATCCCAGAAAATTAGAATATTGTGAAAAAGTTCAATATTCTAGGCTCAAAGTGTCCCACTCTAATCAGCTAATTAAGCCATAACACCTGCAAAGGGTTCCTGAGCCTTTAAATGGTCTCTCAGTCTAGTTCAGTAGGGATCACAATCTTGGGAAAGACTGCTGACCTGACAGTTGTGCGGAAAACCATCATTGACATCCTCCATAAGGAGGGAAAGCCTCAAAAGGTAATTGCAAAAGAAGTTGAATGTTCCCAAAGTGCTGTATCAAAGCACATTAATAGAAAGTTATGTGGAAGGGAAAAGTGTGGAAGAAAAAGGTGCACAAGCAGCAGGGGATGACCGCAGCCTGGAGAGGATTGTCAGGAAAAGGCCATTCAAAAGTGTTGGGGACTTTCACAAGGAGTGGACTGAGGCTGGAGTCAGTGCATCAAGAGCCACCACACACAGACGGATCCTGGACATGGGTTTCAAATGTTGTATTCCTCTTGTCAAGCCACTCCTGAACAACAAACAACATCAGAAGCGTCTTACCTGGGCTAAAGAAAAACAGACCTGGTCTGTTGCTCAGTGGTCCAAAGTCCTCTTTTCTGATGAGAGCAACTTTTGCATCTCATTTGGAAACCAAGCACCAAGAGTCTGGAGGAAGAATGGAGAGGCACACACTGCAAGATGCTTGAAGTCCAGTGTGAAGTTTCCACAGTCTGTGTTGATTTGGGGAGCCATGCCATCTGCTGGTGTTGGTCCACTGTGCTTCATTAAGTCCAAGGTCAACACAGCCGTCTACCAGGAGATTTTGGAGCACTTCATGCTTCCTTCCTCAGACGAGCTTTATGGGAATGCTGACTTCATTTTCCATCAGGACTTGGCACCTGCCCATACTGCCAACAGCACCAAAACCTGGTTCAATGACCGTGGGATTACTGTGCTTGATTGGCCAGCAAACTCGCCTGACCTAAACCCCATAGAGAATCTATGGGGCATTGCTAAGAGAAAGATGAGAGACATGAGACCAAACAATGCAGAAGAGCTGAAGGCCGCTGTTGAAGCATCCTGGTCTTCCATAACACCTCAGCAGTGCCACAGGATGATAGCTTCCATGCCACGCCGCATTGAGGCAGTAATGTGCAAAAGGGGCCCAAACCAAGTACTGAGTACATATGCATGCTTATACTTTTCAGAGGTCCGATATTAGTCTATGTACAATCCTTGTTTTATTGATTGCATGTAATATTCTAATTTTCTGAGATTGTGGATTTGGGGTTTTCATGAGCTGTAAACCATAATCATCTCAATTATGACAAATCATGGCTTGAACTATCTTGCTTTGCATGTAATGAGTCTATCTCATATATTAGTTTCACCTTTTAAGTTGCATTACTGAAATAAATGAACTTTTGCACGATATTCTAATTTTTTGAGTTTAACCTGTACTAGTCAATGAAGTTTTATTTTAAAAGAATGGATATAAAGAAAAATTTAATGTTTTGAAATGGCCAAATTGGAGTCTGGAACTAAATCTCATTGAAATATTATGAGCTGGATCCTAAGTAAACCATTTCATGGTAGAAAACCTTCAAATCTTATTGCATTGAAGCAATTGCTTGGGAGGAATATATACCCTATGAGAAGATTGTTGTATAATTATGGAAAACATTTTATTGTAGTTACTATACTAAATTCAACTTAATGTTGAATTACAACAGTGATTTTTTTGTCATATAGCCAAATGTGCAATAGGCAAACAAGTAGATTGCTTTGTTTATTAGATAAACAAATAATCTTTTGAGGTCAAATGTCCTACATTCTTTTTATGTATCAGTAGCACCCATGTGAAGTCCTGATTATATTAGCAAAGTCAGGCAAAAAATCAGAAAAATGAAAGCAAGTAAATAATTATTT